>NC_091750.1:34439817-34549817 GCF_043380555.1 Nothobranchius furzeri | reverse complement strand
CCATGTCCATCAGGCTAACAGGCTCGTCTAAATCCTGCCCAGTTGCCAGCGCTGCACTCGCTGACTCTCTTCAAAATAAACTTTGCAATGCTTTTAAAAGGATTAACGGTTTTACTATAATTATCGTTGGTCATAACGATGAATTTTACCCCCAAACAGTGTGTGACATGTTCATCTAGCACGTAGCATCTTCACCCTGAAGCATGAGAAGAATGTAGCTGCTGTGAAAACCCACAGTACCTCTATCGTACCAGGATTTATCCACGCTAAAGATATTAAATATTGATACTCTCCTAATTTTTACTCTATGCTGGGTTCAAATGGGATGTAGCATCAGTGGAGGAGCCAGTAACCATCACGGCGTTGAAGTAGCTTTTGGTTTACAGCCAAGTCTGTTAGTGAAGTTATTCTAAATGAGAATAAAGGTTTTATTGTTCTTTAACTAAAGTTTTAATCTTGACTAATAATAAATTATCATTGCAGGATCAATATTACAAAGACCTGTTATTTTAATACGTGTTGCATTTAAGCTCTGCATCCCAGTCTGATGGCCTCACTGCTCCAGACACCCGCACCCATTTCACATGATGGTGGCTGAGATGTTAAAGCTAATGGAGAGAGGAACAAGCTTGTTTTTTTCTAGTTTCATGCAGCCGTCGTAAAGGCTGCTCTGGACGTGCACTTGTAGAATCACAGGGTTTAAATGAATGCTGACCCTGTAATTCCACATGAATCTCAACACAACATTCCCGTTTGTCAGAGGGATGAAGGCAAGATAAGAGCTTAGGCTTAGCCACTTCACACTGTTGTCCCAAAGGCCGAGTGCTTCCGAGGTGAATGCAGCAGGTCTTACACGGAGACGCGGATGTGGACTGACAGCTGTGACACTTCACAGTAGTTACCGAGTTGCACTCGCCTCCAGGCTGCCCCTGTTTACATGTTACCAGGTACAAACTTCCACTGGGATGCTTTACATGTAACAGAAAATCTGCTTCTCTGGTTCTGGATGTCAGTCACTTCTAGTTCTGCACAAACCCAACGTCTGAAATGTTTAAACTTGTAGCAGAAAAGCTCGTTGCTGAATGAAGTTGTTCAGCTTTATGCAGTGAAACCAAGAGGCAAGCTCCACCTGCTGAAACTGAAGCCAACGCTGAAGTGACAAAACTAGCGGTTCCCCCTTCGTCCACTAGGGGCTGGCTCCAGAAATGATAGTTCCCATTGACTCTCATGTTAAAAATGCCAACTTTACAGCAAAAATAAACACATTTGCAGCCTGGTTTAAAAATCCATTTTAGCTTTAATGCGACAAGTTTACCATCACGACAAGTCTGAGGGGGTGAATTTAATTGTAACTCATCCATTTAGATTTAAATAAAGCTTGAAATTGTGAATTATTAAGGGTGTGTCCTTTTGATTAACAGATAGCAGATGAGCTGCTAGCGCTTGCGGCTTTGCCCCCCTGCTTGCTCCAGAAAAGGCCTCGGCCCTTACGTTAACAGCGTCACAGCCTAGGAGGCAGAGGGTAGCAGAGTCACTTGTTTTCTGGCTAAAAACGCCCGCCAACCTCTGTATGCTTCGGTTAGCTCCGGGTTAGCTCGGTTAGCTCGTAGCTACATCGGTCTAGAGTTTGATGGGTGTCAATCATCTGCCCACACCCTCACAGCCCCACTCTCAGCTGTTTTTACCAGACGTGACGAAACACATGACCTATGGGACACAGCACGGAGGCTCCATATGTTATATGTACAGTCTATGAAACACATGTCTTTTTATGTTTATGAACCATAATCTTTTATTTGTGTTGTCAAGTTCTGTTGAATGAGTCTTACAATCAAGTAAATCCCTTCTTGAGTTCTGCAGGATGACTGCTTGTGTTTTTACTGAATTAGTCCCTGTTAAAGTTTGTCTTTTTTTCTTTAGGCACGCAACTCCTACTCCAACGAGGTGGTGGCCATCAAAAAGATGTCCTATAATGGCAAACAGACTACTGAAGTAAGAAGGGAATCACACTCGAGCCCAGCAGCACACCACGTGACATGCACACGCATCACCGCCGGGTTTTGGACTTTGTTTCTCGTTGGTAAAACGTTTGAGAATCCTTCTTTGAGGCCACTTACGGAGGTTCAAAACCCAAAAGCTTGATGCTATCTTGTAAGATGTCTCTTGGGGACACAAATATTGTGAAAACAGAAACTCACTACCAAAAACAGCTCATTCTCTGCTCACAAACCTGGCTTGCGATAGCAGCACACACCTCCTTTGTTCTGATGTTTGATATTCCCAGACGCTTCTCACCCCAGAGCTCTAGCCTTTAAAATGTATTCATGTAGGTCAAATGCCAGAAAACCTTGTGATCTGTAAATGTATGAAATAAACTTGTAGGGAAGTCTTAAGTCATTCACTTCCAGCCGTTTCCTGATCGCTAACGGCCTTCGCTGCCAGCGTTTCTCACCATTTTTACTGTTTTTTAAGAGTGACAGAACGTTGCGCGCTAGGATGATGTCGATGCCAAAACAACCAAAACAAAGAGGAGACTCACCTCTTACATCAGGAAAATCCGCGTGTTTCGAGCTTTATCCGTTCTTTCATAATCCGTTGTTGAATTGTGATCGGCAGAAGCTTTTCCGGTTTGCGCCTCACTTATTTTACAGCAGCGGCCCAAAACGATCTCCTAACACATGGATGTTCTGCTTCCTGATCACGTGACGTGTGACGTATGTGGTTGAAGATCAGCTTTAGAGCTGAGATGTTTGTTCTCACGGTGTGGGGGCTCGTCCGACGTCCACACAG
This sequence comes from Nothobranchius furzeri, assembly GCF_043380555.1. Classification (NCBI taxonomy): domain Eukaryota; kingdom Metazoa; phylum Chordata; class Actinopteri; order Cyprinodontiformes; family Nothobranchiidae; genus Nothobranchius; species Nothobranchius furzeri. The sequence continues at coordinate 34,547,027 of NC_091750.1, read as the reverse complement.
TAAAAACATGAAAACGACGACTTTAGTCGTCAGTGGCAGTGAACGAGTTCATGCCTGCATCCTGGCTTCCAAACCCTTAGTAATGGCTTTGGCGTTTTTAAGGAACAGTGTTTGTATTTTAATAACCTTCTGTGCATTTATTTTTTCACAGAAGTGGCAGGACATCATTAAGGAAGTCAAGTTTTTGGGACAGCTGCGGCACCCAAACACCATCGAGTATAAAGGCTGCTACTTGAAAGACAACACTGCCTGGGTTAGTGGAACATCCTCTTATCCTCGTATTGTGCATTTCTCCATATGTTGTAATGAATACAACTCTGGAATTGTGTCCAAGCTGAGAAAAACTTCCTGCTCTGAGGCTTTGTGTTTAGGAAGTTTCACATCACACTTTCCTAAAGTCACGGGCTTTGTGCTTCGGTTTCAGCTGGTGATGGAGTACTGCCTCGGCTCCGCGTCAGACTTACTAGAGGGTAAGAATAAACCTTTTCACCTCTTTTCATTGTTTCTTTTGAGGAGGAACTGATTGGATGACTCGATGCAACCTGCTGGGTTTCTTATACAGGAAACTTTCTACTGATTGGCTTAACGAACTGAACTGGAGTGTTTACTGTGTGAAGGTCCTTGAGACACCTCATGTCGTGATTTGGCGCTTTATAAATAAACTGAACTGAGTTGAATTAACCTCAGCTGTTTTTAAAGATCCAAGTCGTGGAATACTCTAATCCAGGGGTGTCAAACTCACCCACACGGGGCTGAAATGAAAATCTGGGACGGAGTCGCGAGACGAACTTAATATTTTTTGAAAAAGCGACGGCAAATTAGCACATTTTCTCTATCAACATAAATGCAATTTTGAACCTTTTAATTTGGAAACAAGCTTATTTCTGCATTAACACTGAATGTGGAATAACCAAATTACACACGAGCAAGTCAGATTTAAATAAAACGCATCAGTGGTATTCATTACTTGTGGTATAATCAGCATTTTTAAATCTATCCAGGATTTATGCTGTTGATTATTCATTTTTCTTATGTTTTATTGTAATACGTGTCATCGCTGCTGTGACGTCTAGCTTTCCCCACTGAGGAACAATAAAGGGATTTTCTATTCTATTCATCTATCTGCAGCCTTTCCACTTCCTGTTTACTGTAGGTTAAATCTTTTCTCACGGGCCAACAACAAAATAAAAGTATTATTTTATCTTAAATGAAAATGCAACATCTCACCTGTTAACTTTCATGTTTTGGAGCAGAAAAAGAGCATCAAACCAACATATTTAAAGCTCAGTTTGCTCCACTGGTTTACTGTGATGCTCACCTGTTCCAGCCAGATACCTGCATCATGGGGTTGATCTGAGCTGAGGAGGAGACTCCTGTTGTTTTGTTCATCTTCATCATAATAATGACAACATTAGATGACAACAGGTGCTCACATAGGTTTGTGCTGATGAACATGTCTGAGCAGCTTGACCACGTTGTTGTGTGTCGGGGAGGAAAAATAAAAACCACAGCAGCCACAGAGTCGTGCTGGTTTGAGCGTGTCGCTGCTCGCTGGAGTTATATCAGCTCTGTCTGGAAGTTAGCTGGAAAACTTTCTCTTTCAGTCGTGAACACATTACTGAGCAGCTAGAATCTCCGTTTCTGGGCTTCAACGTCGGCAAACAGCTGAGTGAGCTCAGCGCTGAGTGAGAGGAGTGTTTAGTTTGTCCGAGACAGCGGAGCTGCAGACACCGGCAGCAGACGCTGGGAAAAACACAAAGGAGGGGGCGCTTAGGCTCCGCACTGACGCCGCAAAGCATCATGGGAGTTGTAGTCTTTGTGGTAAAATCGGCTAGCGGGCCAGTTTTAATATATTTTTTATATTTATGTCGCGGGCCACATAAAAATGCTCCGCAGGCCTTGTGTCTGACACAGGTGCTCTAATCAGTGACTTGTCCTTTCTGCTGATTTGTAGAAAAATATCCACCCTCTAACATTACACTTGACCCTGTGCTGTATTCATTAAGACATTTCCCATTAACAATCGTAGATATTTTACCTTTGCACAGACTCTCTCCGTGAATAGAACAAATAACAACGTAGAACATGTTTTCTTTAAAAGTGTTATGTTGTGATTTCTTGGTTCCTGATCAGCCATGAAGTCTGCAGCCACACCATGATGCCCTTAAACGTCTCACCCCAACAGCTGAAACTGGTTTCTAACATACACGCATGTGTTTTACTCCCTAGTTCACAAGAAACCGCTCCAAGAAATGGAAATCGCTGCCATTACCCATGGTGCCTTGCTAGGACTGGCTTACTTACATTCCCATAATATGATTCACAGGTGAGTGTGTTGGGACCTGGTGGTGACAGATTCAGAATCATGATAAGATTAGTTAAGACACTCCTGTCCTTGCTTTTATTGCAGCGTTCAGTTATTTAGCTGTAAAACGCGTCTTTAAACCCTCTCTTACCACTTGTTATCGTTAATGCTAGGAAGACGTGATACCGGAGGTGAGATAAGGGTTCCTTTGACTGCGAGAACTTTAAAATGACAGCAGGATCATTAAAATGAGCATCATATTCAGACGTACATGCTGCCAGAGCACAAGGAGGAGCTCAGGTGGTGGAGCGGGTTGCCTCATGATCGGAGGGTCATGGGTTCGATTCCAGCTCTCGCCAGGGGTATCCTGCTGTTGTGTCCTTGGGCAAGACACTTCACCCAACTTGCCTGTGTTAGTGGTGGTCAGAGGGGCCGACGGAGCCAAATGGCAGCCTCGCCTCTGTCAGACCTCCCCAGGGCGGCTGTGGCTACAAGTAGCTTACCATCACTAGCAGTGTGTGAGTGTGTGAAAGCGTCTTTGTGTGTCTAGAAAAGCGCTCTATAAGTTCAATGCATTATTATTAATATGTAGTTCGTTTGGCCGTTATTTCATCTTCATGTGCTCCGCCTTCCTCCTCAGAGACGTGAAAGCTGGTAACATCCTGCTGACTGAGCTGGGTCAAGTCAAACTGGCCGACTTTGGCTCCGCCTCCATTGCCTCACCTGCCAACTCTTTCGTCGGAACACCTTACTGGTCAGAATGAACGCAACTGTTTATTTGAACGGGGTTTTTGTTTTTTCCCCGTTATTTACTTTGATTTGTGTTTAATTAAACTGCCTCAGCTCACACACTCCCGGCCTTTCTGACGATGAATGAAATCATGGCTGAAACATCTGGGCTAGTTGTCACACGCAGAAAAGTTGTTACACGTTCCAGAAACGGAGCATCTATCACAGCATACCAGAGTCTTAAAAAGCTCTGAGAAGCTTAGCAGATTATAACGTTTTCATGGATTTGTGCGTGTGTGTGCGTGTGTGTGTGTGTGTGTGTTAACGATATTGTGTGTTTCTCTGTCCTCAGGATGGCCCCAGAAGTGATTTTAGCCATGGATGAGGGTCAGTACGAGGGGAAAGTGGACATCTGGTCTCTAGGGATCACCTGTATTGAACTGGGTGAGAAAGCTCTGACTAACTGGCCAAATTAAAGACTGATGCGTTCACTCAGGTGAAAGTTTAACAGATCTAAGCCGGTTTAAATAAAATACAGATAAAGTGAAGCACATAACGACTTGAGCAGACTCCAGAGGCTTCCGCCTCGATCAAAGAAAAGCTGATTTGTTGTTTTGAAACTTCCAGCAGCAAAAGTATGTTGTGCATCTTTGACTCTGTCGTTTTCTACTTTAGCGGAACGTAAACCACCTTTGTTCAACATGAACGCCATGAGTGCCTTATACCACATCGCACAGAACGACTCACCCACGCTGCAGTCAAACGAGTGGTGAGTTCAAGTTCCCAAACTTTTGTTTGACAGAATAAAAAATGTTTTGTGGCATCGTTGCAACTAACCTCAAACATGAAGCAAGAAACAGTTAAACATGAAAATCTGATCCACTCATGGCCCAGCCGGCGTAAGACGCTGCTCTGGCCTGTGAGCACTGCGGCAGGCCTTGCTTAAGGTCACACTGAGATGTGTTACGTAACGCAGAAGGAAAACCGCCACCAAGCAAATGTGGTTATTTCTGTGTTGCTCCACATCTCAACAACAACACAGCACCGTTATTCCCACACCGGTTCAAACACAAACTAAACGTGACGTGTTCTAGCTGCTAAAATAATCTGCCTCCTGCTGTGTTTTCTTCAGCTTTGAACCTTGCAGCTCGCGACTGGGATTGCTGATCGAGTCTTTAGCGGATATCCTTTAGAGGCCGACCAATGTGGGTTTTTTTAGGTCGAAACCGATTTTTTTAAGGATGTCGTTGTCGATGGCCGATATCTAAAGCCGATTATTAAGGCTGATATATAAACGTTTTAGCAACTTATTGATGCTGAAAGACAACTGAACGCTCACTGTGTGTAATATAAATTAAACAAGTCGACACAACTCTGGAGAGGAGGGTCCGATCGATAGCTGAATCTCAGATTGAGGAGGAGCAACGTGGTTTTCGTCCTGACCGTGGAACTGTGGACCAGCTCTATACCCTTGCAAGGGTGATGGAGGGGGCATGGGAGTTTGCCCAACCAATCCACATGTGCTTTGTGGATTTGGAGATGGTTTATGACCGTGTCCCCAGGGGCACCCTGTGGGGGACGCTCCAGGAGTATGGGGTGGGTGGCTTTCTGTTAAGGGCCATTCAGTCCCTTTACCAGAGGAGCGTGAGTTTGGTCCGCATAGCCGGTAGTAAGTCGGACCTGTTCCCGGTGAGGGTTGGACTCCGCCAGGGCTGCCCTTTGTTACCGGTTCTGTTCATTACCTGTATGGACAGAATTTCTAGACGCAGCCGTGGTGTGGAGTGTGTCGAGTTTGGTGGCGGGAGAATCTCGTCTCTGCTTTTTGCGGATGATGTGGTTCTCCTAGCTTCATCCAGCTCTGACCTTCAGCTCTTGCTGGGTAGGTTCACGGCCGAGTGTGAAGCGGCTGGGATGAGGATCAGCACCTCCAAATCTGAGACCGTGGTTCTCGACCGGAAAAGGGTGGCTTGCCACCTCCGGGTCGGGAGAGAGGTCCTACCTCAAGTGGAGGAGTTTAAGTATCTCGGGGTCTTGTTCACGAGTGAGGGTAGGAGGAATCGGGAGATCTACAGGCGGATTGGTTCGGCGTCTGCAGTGATGCGGACGCTGAGCCGATATGTCGTGGGGAAGAGGGAGCTGAGCCAGAAAGCCAGGCTCTCGATTTACCGGTCGATCTACGTCCCAATCCTCACCTATGGTCATGAGCTTTGGGTAATGACCGAAAGAACGAGATCGCGGATACAAGCGGCCGAAATGAGTTTCCTCCGTAGGGTGGCCGGGCTCAGCCTTAGAGATAGGGTGAGGAGCTCGGACATTCGGGAGGGACTCGGAGTAGAACCGCTGCTCCTCCGGATCGAAAGGAGTCAGTTGAGGTGGTTTGGGCATCTGGTCAGGATGTCTCCTGGACGCCTCCCTGGGGAGGTGTTTCGGGCATGTTCTGCCGGCAGGAGGCCCCCGGGTCGACCCAGGACACGTTGGAGAGGTTACATCTCCAATCTGGTCCGGGAACGCCTTGGGGTCCTGCCGGAGGAGCTGGTGGAGGTGGCCGGGGAGAGGACGGTCTGGAGCTCCCTAGTTGGGATGCTGCCCCCGCGACCCGGACCCGGATAAGCGGAGGAAGAGGACAACAACGAATACAACTCTTAATTTTTATTTAACTTAAAATATAAAAAAAATTCAAAACATTCAAAAAACAGCGTGTTGGGGTCCTTCAGGGCCTTTTTTCAGTCTAGTAGTGGTGGCAGTCGGCCACACAGGTGCCTGATTTTTATTTATTTATTTATTTTAATCGGCTTTTAAAAATAATTTCGGCCAGTGGCCGATATAGAAGAAGTGGAATAAATCGTCCCGATATATCGGTTGGCCTCTAATATATATTTGTCATTTAGGCCATCAGTTTTCAAACCGCCCCTCTACTATCGCTGTGCAACACTGTCTCACCTGACAGTTTTTATTCCTCACTCAACTAATAATTTAAGTCACCCTCTGAAAAATAATCAGTGGTAGTTGATTATTTCACATGAAATTAGCTTCTTTTTTTACCCCGGTCGTACCGATTTAAGAGTTTAAAAACTATATTTCTTCATTTAGTGTTTGGAAGCAAAATAACATTTAGACACAAAACGTTTCATTCTGTTTTCAGCCTGATTAAAACACCCACTGGGTCTGAGTGGATGTCCGTAACACCCTAAAGGAGGTTAGATCTTCTACATCGAGATGGTTTAGAAAGATGACAAATACATTTAATTTCATGTGTTTTACGGAGGTATAGTTCCTTTTTATTGACATATTAGTTATTTGTAAAATATTTGAAGTTCTTTTTTATTTAGTAGTTTTTTGGCATTAAAGGCGTGAGACACTAAAAACCCATTTTAAAAATCTTATTTCTGATTATAATGATTCACTCAGAGTTTTTCAGGCAGGCTGAACATGAAGATAGTCTCCTACACCTGTCTCCTGCAGTAGCTTCTGATAGAAAACAGACAGTGAAACTCTAGGATTGGAAAATCCTGACAGATCTACGTCACCCTGTCACTTACATTCATGGACTCACCCATGTTGACTCAGGCTGTTGTTGGTTTAGCCTCCAGGAAACAGCAGAGAACGTCTCGACTAGTAGAAGCTAACCGTTTGCTTTAGCAACTCCACCACACAGCCAGGCTAGTGCTATTTGTGGAGATCAAACTTCAGCGTTTCAAGTCAGTGGAGTCGTGTTGCTGTTATCCAATCTGAGGCGGGAAGTCCAAATATCAGGAGAAAAGACTCTAAATCCCGCTGTCTGAAGCTCAGCTGCGGTGTGGCTCACTTCTAGTTCCTGAAAATGGTGCACCGGTTTCCCCGGGGCCCCCACTCCCATCCCAGCATGACTCTGAAGGCATTCGTTCCCACTGCAAATGTATTGCATAATGAGTGTTCCACTCCTTTAAAGAGATTTATTTAAGGGAGGGCAGCAAGCCTGAAAGGGGCAGTTGAACAAGGGAACTGCGTTTGTAGCTCTGTTCTCTAAATAATGTCTATTTTTGTGATTTTAAAAATAAATCCTGCTCATCAGAAACGTCGGCCAGAAAAGCTTTTGTTTGCGTGAGAAGGTGTTCTCTGATGCACGTGTTCACGTGGCACACCTGTAGTGAAAGTGCATCGTGTTGAGGCAGGCGGCTGTGCACGTGGTTGCGGTATTTTTTGGAGAAGCTCCAGCAGCTGGAGGCACAAGCAACATCCAGCCTGACTAAACTAGCAGAGACATTAGCTCAGTAGCGTTTGTACAGAAACACCATGAAATGTGTCACACAGGTAGAGACCTGAGTCAGCTGCAGAGAGACGAGTGTCAGGTGGCAGGAAGAAGCCTTTTCACACACCGACCCTACGCTGACCCCCGGATTTAAGTATCGGTGTCATTAAAATCCTACAGCTTCTTCACCTTAACGCACCGCTCGCATGACGTCTCCATCTGTAACGGCCGTTTTTATTCACACAGCTCCTGTGGCCCGTTCGCTTGGTCCGTTTGTAGCTCGTGTGTTTCTCTGAAAGGGGAGTCGTTGACCCACATCCCAGTGTTTTTATTTTAGTTCTGGTTTGTTCCCCAGGTCCGATGCCTTCCGGAGCTTCGTTGACTACTGCCTACTGAAAATTCCTCAGGACAGACCCTCGTCAGGGGAGCTGCTACGAGTGAGTGGGCTTCCTCTGTAATCCTGCCAGCTGTGACCTCACTTCCTGTTTTAGTCAGTCCCTGAGCCATGAGGATGAGTCACACCCATCCACCCACGCACCCTCACACACACACACACACACACACACACACACACACACACACACACACACACACACACACACACACACACACACACACACACACACACACACACACACACACACACAGCCTCTTCACCGAGCACCCTGCTGGGAGCTGCTTGTTATTTCTTTGGCTTTTTTATTATTTTTGTTGTAGCTTTACTTCCTTTCCCATGAAACCGTCTTTATGGGGTAGCTTGTGTGTTTGCTGCCTCCACATTCCTTTGATCAGGCTTCTACTGGTTCTACTGGTTATTGATGCATTATAAATGCTTCAGGTTTTAGATGGAAGATGCTTCTCCCCATCCCCACTGTAAACAGTGTGAGCGAGTTGCTGCCTTCCTCTCCTGAGGCGCCGGACAGTTTGCCAGAACCTCTTTAGAGCCGATCGATAGTCTTTCTCCATGGCCTCACCAAACTCCTCAAATGCCCGAAAATTTGCCTCGGCAACTGCCACTGCTGCACCCCGCTTGGCTATCCGGTACCCGTCTGCTGCCTCCGGAGACCCACAGACCAGCCACGCCCTGTAGGTCTCCTTCTTCAGCCTGACAGCTTCTCTGGTGTCCACCAGCGGGTACGGGGGTTGCCACCACGACTGGTACCGGTCACCTTGCGACCACAGCTAGCAACAGCCGCCTCAACAATCGCAGAGTGGAACAAGGCCCACTCGGACTCAATGTCCCCCACTGCTCTTGGGACGTGGTCAAAGCTCTGCCGGAGGTGGGAGTTGAAGACCGTCTTAACAGGTTCTTCTGCCAGGCGTTCCCAGCAGACCCTCACTATGCGTTTGGGTCTGCCAGGTCTACGCGGCATGTTCCCTTGCCATCTGATCCAACTCACCACCAGGTGGTGATCAGTTGACAGCTCCGCCCCTCTCTTCACTCGGGTGTCCAAAACATACGGCCGCAGGTCAGATGATATGACTACAAAGTCTATCATCGACCTGTGACCTAGGCTGCCCCGGTACCAAGTGTACCGGTGGGCATCCTTATGTTCGAACATGGTGTTCGTTATGGCCAAACTGCGGCTTGCACAGAAGTCCAATAACGAAACACCGCTCGAGTTCGGATCAGGTGGGCCGTTCCTCCCAATCACACCCCTCCAGGTCATGCTGTCATTGCCCACGTGAGCATTGAAGTCCCCCAGCAGGACAATGGAGTCCCCTGATGGAGCACTATCTAGCACTCGTCCCAGGGACTCCAAAAAGGGTGGGTACTCTGAACTGATATTTGGCCCATAAGCACAAACAACAGTCAGGACCCGTTCCCCGACCCGAAGGCGCAGGGAAGCTACCCTCTCATCCCCAGGGGTAAACCCCAACACACAGGCAGAGAGTCTTGGGGCTAACAAAAAGCCAACCCCAGCCCTCCGCCTCTCACCCGGAGCAACTTCCGCAAAGGAGAGTGTCCAACCCCTCTCAAGGACTTGGGCTCCAGAGCCAATGCTATGTGTCGAGGTGAGTCCGACTATATCTAGCCGGTACCGCTCAACCTCTGCCACAAGCTCCTGCTCCTTCCCCGCCAGCGAGGTGACGTTCCATGTCCCAAAAACCAGTTTCCTTGTCCGGGGATTGGACCGCCAAGGCTCCCGCCTCGGTCTGCCACCCGATTCACATTGCACCGGACCCTTCATGTTCCTCCTGCAGGTGGTGGGTCCACAGTTGGATGAGCCCATGTATCCGGTTCGGGCTGGGCCCGGCCGGGCCCCATGGGCGAAAGCCCGGCCACCAGGCGCTCGCTCACGGGCCCCAACCCCAGGCCTGGCTCCAGGGTGGGGCCCAGTAACCCTCCGGGCCGGGTACTCCGACTCTTTAATTGTATATCCATGAAAGATCCTGTGAACAGTTCTTTGTCTCACCCTTCACCTAAGACCAATTTGTCATGGGAGACCCTACCAGGAGCACAAAGTGCCCCAGACAACATAGCTCCTAGGATCATTAGGGCACTCAAACTCCTCCACCACGATAAGGTGACGGCTCAAGGAGGTTTTTGTGTTTCTGACCAAAGTTTGTTTTTGACACAGAGCAGAAGATTAAAAGAGCAGCGTGAAGTAGTGATAACAATAACGACACCAATCGTTATCACAGTAAAGATAATAATAAAACATAAATGACCAAAACGGACCCCAGGAATAGCAAGCGTTATCGTTTATTTCATGGTTAAAAACTGAAACCTCCAGTTTAATTCTTAATTAATCTAACCCACGCTGCCAAACTAATGATTACACAAACAGTCACATTTAACTTTAGGTGTTTTAATTTAGTGACCATTTAAAAACTTTCCACGTCTGCTCCTAAGAAACAGACAGATGAAGCTAACCGTGTTTTCAGCGTTCATCATTTTGTTTGTGTGACCAACAGCTAATCCTATTGGGCCTCTAAGAGTTTAATGTTCTTGTTTATCATGCTGAACGGTGCAGAGCGCCACCAAGGCTTACAACACCTCCTTTGCTCCAGAGGGAAGGTGTGAGGTCTTCTAGCAGCTAATAAGGACCCGTGAGTGGTAAACTAAGTAGGATGGAGGCTTGACCGGTCTCTTCCTGACATTCCTGACCTAAATTCAGACAAAAACGGGCATTAAGTACGGATAACGACCCGTCCCAGTTTTAGAGGGTTAAAGGTGTTTGGTCTCAGAGATTAATACCCTGCTCTTGTTTTGGCTGCACACACACACACACACACACACACACCTTAAAAGGTAAGATCGGGTCACTAATCTGTTGGCCTTCAGGTCTTTGTGTTCTTGGCTTCAGGGTAAACGCCTCCTCGCTACCCGCCTGCCTGAGAATATTATAAATCGGAGAATAAAAACCACTCGCTCCTTCACATAGAACCACCCTGTGTTGTAAATTTGAAAACTTCCTAGAAAATAATCATTTTTACTTTGAAAATTCAGTCCAACCTCAGAATTTTACAGTTTCTGGAAGTGGGAAAAGTTTATTTTTTTTACTGTAACTTGATACATTTCTGAACAAAATAAACTAACAGAAAAAAGAAGACATTAAAATGTTTATTTAATGAGGACGAGTTTTTAATAAAGAAAATAAAAAACAGAAAAATGCACATTTTACAACCAGCTAGTTTTTGACTCTATAAGTGGCCTAACTGAAGATGCTTTTGCAGCAGATGATCATTTTAATCCTGCAGATCTCTAACATGTAGCAGGCAACAGGTTAGCTTAGCATGAACAGCCTGGATGGAAAATAAACATCCGAAGTGTTGATATTTGTCTTTAAGCATCATAAAGTCATGATATCTGAATGAATACATCTCTGAGGTCACATCATTTAAAATAAATCACTCTGCAGTAAAAACAAGAAGGAACTTTAGGTTCTTTAGGAACGTCGTCAGGAATTTTTCATAGATGGGAGTGAGCAGCCTCCTACTACAGTAGCTCCCTCCGAAAACCGGACAAATCTCACTCATCTCTGTTTTCAGAGTGCGATGTCACTCCCTTGTGTCCTGGCTAACCCATCACACACACACACACACACTTACATGGAGAGTAAGAGCGAGGCCTTCAGATGGATCCAAACATGCTTTTGTAGCATTTATCTTCTATTCTGGTTTCCTCAGGCTGCAGACAACTCATCCATTAAATCACTCAATCTTTTAAGAATGAGGGTGACTCAGAGGAACTGTGTGTGTGTGTGTGTGTGTGCGTGTGTGTGCGTGTGTGTGTGTGTGTGTGTGTGTGTGTGTGTGTGTGTGTGTGTGCGCGCGCGCTGAACAGGAAATCTGCCTTCTTCTTTTATTATCTATAAAAAGTACATTAAATGTTAAAATGATGTTTAAAAATAGTCACGCAGCTCTCAAGCCCACCAATAGAGACTAAATCTTTATGGAAAATAAATAAAAGAAAGAGTTGTTGACTAAAATGTTCCTCGTATCGACCCGTTTTTGAGTTTCACCGATGAGCACAAGGAAAATATCACTTTTATGTTCGATGGCTGCACACCGTGCATCTGCGGGTCCTTGGCTCCTTACACCTGCAGATACCCTGTGCACAGATTTTAGGACTTTTGCCTGATTTAGTTTTTAAAAATTCAGCCGTGTATTTTTCCCTTTGATACTTTTGTAAACCAATCCTGTATCAATATTTAAACTGATGAATATTATTATTTATAATGGAAATAAAACCAACGATCAACTATTAAACCTTACAGGAGTTTATCTACCTCAGCTGCTGAATGTACAACATTAAAGCCCCCAAAGGAAAATCTCTTGGAGAGTGAACAAAGCTTGAAGGATTGAGTCTGTTTGGACAAAATAACTTGTTTCTGTGGTGCTGAGACTCTGGATAAGCAGCCGACCGGCGCCCTCTAGTGATGGCCACTGCAGCGCTGCTCATATGCAACAAAAACGCATTAAAAGTCCAGCTGTGCTTAAAAATGAAAAGCTATTTAAGTACTTGGGCTGTTCTGCATAAAGACTTCAAGGTTATTTAATTCAAAATCTTCTTTCCAGCGTCGTTCATTGTTAGAAATAGTTTTTTAATCTATTTAAGAATCAACACAAATGTGTGTCCCTGCCTAAAAGAGCTAAATTAGCATGTTTCCAAGATTAAAAATCGACCTTTAAGGCTCTAATTATTATTATAAGGTGAGACATTAATGCCAAGCATGTTTTATCTGATTCTTGTTGTTTTCGTTTCCCCGCTGCAGCATGATTTTGTACGTCGGGAACGCTCGCCGCGCATCCTCATCGACCTCATCCAGAGGACCAAGGACGCCGTGCGTGAGCTGGACAATTTGCAGTACAGAAAGATGAAGAAGATTCTCTACCAGGAGAAACACAACGGGCCGATGGGAGAGAGCCAAGAGGACGAAGAGGTGGGAGGATGAGGAGAGGAATAGCTGCTAAGATAAACCAGAGTAACCCCGAGGAAAACAGGAAGCTGTGAAACCGAGTCCCTGACAGTAGAACAGATGCTTACCCCAACACGTCAAGTCACAGCCAAATGGAGATGACTCCATCTTGTTTTGGTCTGTTTACGTTTGTTTTTAATGTCCTAAAACATTTGCTTTCTTTCATGTAAACTAATCAACTCCAGCATCTGTCCGACCTTCATGGTGGAGCTGAAACCTGACCTTAAAGCTCGTTTTTCCTTCGTACGCAAAGATCGTCATCAGAATCAACAAATATAATGTTTGTAGTACAATCACTAGTCTCTGAGGACAACATGCTCACCGCTGTGGTGACATTCCTGGAAAGAACCTTCCCAGAATCCTGATAGACCGCAAAAACCTGTCAGGAGCATCAGATGCTAGACGTGGATCAGGAGATCCCGTCGTCAGCCAGCAGCTGCAGGTCTGCACTCTCCAGGGACCGTAGTGGGACTGAGGTGTTTTAAAAGTCCCCCCTGCTCCTCCAGGCTGGCTTGGAGAAGTTTGTTATGACGCCGTAGTTCAGACCAGGTGTGTTGAAGCAGAGAAACATCTAAAGTATGCAGGGAGCAGAAGCTAAAGCAGCATGGTTGAAGTGACCTGCTCCAGCCGGAGCAGCCACCAGACCTCTGCAGCGAGCACCCACTAGTAGCCACTCGGTTCCAGGCCCACCCTCTGGGACTGACGCTGTTTTTGTTTGTGTTTTTCATCAGAGCTTGTGTTAGAAATGGTTCTTTTTTCTAACGAGTTTGAGTCTAAATGTGTTTCTGGACGTGCGTGAACGTTTCTCTGCAGGACAGCGAGGCAGCTAGCTCAAAGATGAACAGCCTGGGCAGCAACCACTCCATCCCCAGCACCTCGGTCAGCACAGGTAGCCAGAGCAGCAGCGTGAACAGCATCCAGGAGGTGCTGGACAGCTGCTCCGACATGACCATGATGCACCCCCAGGACTACAGCAGCAACCTGGACAGCAAAAAGGTAAAGGTCAGAGGTCAGGATGCTTTTGTTGGGACTGGATCGAGCTGGATACTAAAATATTTAAATTCTGTCTAAAACTCGCAGCGTAAAGTCCTTTACTACATCCACTTCCTTTCTGAGGTGATACATTTGACCGTTTTTAGAAGTAAAAGGAACCGTGTCTGCAAACATCCTCTGGTTTCTGTCGCCGTTCTCACAGGTGTGCATAAGCCCCGCCCCTCTGAAACCATGGAAACCATCGACACTTTTGGTAGATCACTTCAAGTTCCTCACTGACATTCACACTTGTGGATAAAGGCTGTGCATGCGCCAATTCTTCATCTGCCGTTACACACACACACACACACACACACACACACACACACACACACACACTCGGGTCAAGGCTGATTTTCTCAAAGAAAATCCATCACAAGTGAAAGATCAGCACGGAGAGGACGTCCCTTCTGCCACTCTCCTCCGTTGTGTTTGGCGCTGCGTGAATGCAGCCGTCGCGTAACGAGCCGCCCGCCGCCGCGTTGTTCCGAGTTCAGCGGCTGAGCAGAGAGCGGTTCAAAGCGACACGCGCTGTTTTGGGATGGTGACGAGCTTTCCTCCTCACATGGATCAAGTCCGCAGACCGCCAGAGATGTTCAGACCGCTTCCTGGGGCGGCTGAAGCCGACACAAGTGTGTCAGAGACCCAGACCTGGTTCAGATTCAGTCAACTGGGTTTGTAGTCGGTGAAGTTTTCTAATATTTATGATGAAGAGTTCAGCGTTCCTGTTGGGAAAACCCTCTGGATAGTTGTGTGGGAACGTTTAAGTTGAATGTCTGAAGTTAGCAGCTGAATCGGTTACAGTTGACTGGTTTTATGTTGCTCAGGATCACCAGTATAACTGGGATGACGGGATCCACAGAGACCACCGGCCAGAGCTCAGACCGTCCTGCTCCGACAGGAGCGGCCCGGCCCAGAACTACAAGAACCAGGGCCGCTTCGCCACCATCAAGTCTGCCTCACTGGTAAGATCTCATCTGTTCTGATGTTTTCCTTCTTCACATTCTGAGAATGAGTTTTTTATCTTGAACCTTGAGCTGCTCTGGAAGCCGAAACGCGGCTCAGGCTGGGCGCAGACGCCAGAGATGTGTGGGTGTGATGACATCACACAGCATCAGGGTCAGATCTGTAGTTTTATCCTGCATCTCTGTCTGTTTGGGCTTCTCCTTCTCTCCTTCTCCTTGTCTTTGTTTCTCCTCTCCTACTACCCCCCCTCCCCCCGGCCCGCATTTGTTATTACATCGCTCTCGGATGTGACTCAATACTCTAATATAAAAGGAGGGAGGAACGCCACCTCACTCTGTTTCTATGTCTCCCCTTCTCTCCCTCCCTGTCTGTTGTCATGGAAACCAGCTCTAGTAACTATAAAGTAGTTGTGGTGTTGTGTAAAAGCGTGTGCGAGTGTGTGTGTTCACCCATCCGTGACCCTCTGGGTCTGAAACCAGAACATCGGCGAGTGATGAGGATGCGCGTGCACGTGTGTCCTCACGCTGTCCTTGACCAGAGCTCAAGACGGCGATCATTCAAGTCCGGACGCGTCGTCCGCCGAACCCCTCCAGCCTTCATTGCTGCTCTTTCAAGTCCGGTTCTTCTTCTTCTTCTTTTTGTTCTGACAAGAACAACAACAGGATCCGTGCAAGTCCACCGGGACCACTCGCACAGACGCGTCGCTGGGAAACGGGGCAGGCTGGTGAACATCAAAGATGCACGTCCAGTCCAGAGACGGGTCTTTTGTTAAGAGTCCGATCACCCGTTTGACTGGAAATGGTCTCGGCTGAGTTTTGATTTCACAAATTAAACTTTTATTTTAGGACACCCCCCCCCCCCCCCCCCCCATCATCATGAGCAGCATCTTCCCGACAACCACACATGATGTTTTAGAGTCGGGAGCACACTCGACGGGCGTAGCTTTGGCAGTTTGTCCTTAAAGAGAATACAGGATCCGGTACAGCTCGGTATCGCTCTAGCGCCACAGCGCTGGTCCTGCCCGCCAGCGCTGAAAGAGATGACATCATCCTTTTCCTGCATCCTCAGATTGGCCTCGACTCGTCGAGACTGGAAACAGGTAGACAAAGAGGAACGGCGAGAGATGAAGGAGGGGAGTCCAGATGGTGCGAGGAGACGGATAACTAGATGGGAGGATGAATGCCAGCAGGAGAACAAGAAGGGAATAAAAGCCAAATAATGTGGCTTATCCCTCAAGGAGGATTCCTAAGTGAAGTAAAAGTACATATTTAAAGGTCAAAGGTAAATTACCATGTGGGGGGGTAGAAGAGTAAAGCCTGTCACCTTCTTCTGTGACATTAAGAATAAAACCTGATCTGAAATATGAGAGAAGAACAAGGATGTGTTTGAAAGAGAGTACCTGAACAGGGAAAATGAAGAAAGATGCAGAGTGGGAAGGATGTGAGCTCCGGAGAGAGAGGAGGGATTATTCCGGGTTTGGTGAAGTTAGACCAGAGAGGTGCTGCCCTACCTGCAGACTGACCTGAAACACGTGCACCAGCCTTCAGAGCTGCATCAGTCAAGCTGATTTATCCTACAGGTGATGCTGGGGGGGATCAGACCGAGAGCAGACGTGTGCTCCTACAGGAAACGGGAGCGTTACACCGCTCTCGGTGGAGCCCTTTCACTTCCTGTTTTCAGCCCGATGACTTCACCACGTGTCTCTAAACGTCTCCTGTTTTTCTTTTTGTTGTTTTTCATCTTCGTGCTTAAAATAAGTCCCAGCTCTTCAGAGGCAAGACGTCTTTGTTCCTCTGAAGCTCAGGAGCGTTTCCACACCACCTCTGCTGCTCAGGAGGTGGAGCAGGCTGTCCGGTAATCGGGCTGATCCCAGCTCCTGCTGTTGTGTCCTTGGGCAAGACGCCTAACCCATGTCACCTGCTGTTGGTGGTCGGAGGGACCGGCGGCCGCTGTGGCTACATGCAGCTCATCACCAGCAGCGAGGGTGGTGTAAAGCGCTCTGGAGTCTGACCCTGACGGGCGCTGCGGGAACCGCGGCTCTGATCGTCAGAGTCCTGCTCTCTGGGAACAAGCAGGTCGACTGTCTGTGTTTGCCTGTTTTAGAGCTTCAACAACAACAGGACGTCGATTCAGACGGCGTCCAGCTGCAAAATACACAAAATTAAGAAAACAGTGGAGCTGCTCCGTTCCCACTGCCCCCCCCACCCCAAACCTGAACATGATCTCCTCTCCAGTCCCAGAGCCGTGTGTGAAAGGAGCCATCACATCACATGACATGACTTGGCCCTTTGTGACCGTTTGCAGGGTGGCGCTGAAGCGAGTGACCAGGATTGGGAGCTCTTACAGTAGGGGTATTGATTCAGCCCAGATTAAGGAGGACCACCCCCCCCCCCCCCCCCCCCCGGCTAGCTGCTCCTAATTAGTTTGTCAGCGTTTGCTTTTTTTTTTCCTGTTTTTGTAAATTCATTTTCTTTCTGTTTTTTTTAAACCTCCCCCCCCCCCCCCCTCTCTCGCCCTTCTCCATTCTGACCCCCCCTCGCCCCCCCTCCCAACTTCTCACTCTTTCTCAATGAGGTATTCATGTGACCCACCTGCTGTCCACCGCTTAGCGTTGGCTCTACTAAAGAGCCGCTCTGTGCTCTTGTTGGCCCGCGGCGTCGGCCAGCCTCATTCGCAGTTCACACGTCTGCCTCGGCCGCTCGTGCCCGGGGCGCCAACCAACAAAGGGGAGGGGGTTTCGGCGTCGTGTCTCGGGGGGGTCTCGGGGGTCGCATCGGCGCTCGGGCAGGGTTCTGTCGGGTGTGGGATGCCGCACACGGCTCCTGGATGCTGTGGTACTTGGTTAAAGTCACCATCATGTTTGGCCTGAGGAGCTCAGGTGGAAGCTACGAGAAGATGCGGAGCGAATACTACTTAGACGTGGAGAACCCGTTCTGTCCTCAGGTTGGTGTCCCAGCTGGAGAACGTGTTCCCGCTCGTCTCCAGCTTTTTATCTTGGACCAGAAAGGGAAGCAACCTTTGGAAGTTGTTTGCAGATCTGCTTGTTTCAGCGTCGTCGTGGGTCTTTATCTGTGTGATGGGTGCACCGGTCAGAGGAAAGGGCTTCTGTTGGGCTTTGCTCATGAATGTTTCTCTCTCGTTTGTTTTCACCCAGCTGCACCTAACAGCACATCTGTTTTTGTCTTAAGATCTTGGAAAATTTAATCTAATTAGAATAATTTCAGGCGTCTGCTACTTGATTTTATCTTCCAATCCTCTCGAGTTGTACTTGTGTTCAGACTGCCGTGCATCTCGTCCTCCACAGGTGACCAAACAGATTCATGAACATGAGCAGGAGAGTGAGCTGCGGGAGCAGATGTCGGGCTACAAGCGGATGCGGCGGCAGCACCAGAAGCAGCTGATCGCCCTGGAAAACAAGCTGAAGGCCGAGATGGACGAGCACCGACTGAAGCTGCAGAAAGAGGTGGAGACGCAGGCCAACAATGCCTACATCGAGCTGGAGAAGCTGGCCAAACGCCACGCCGTGCAAACGGAGAAGGAGGTGGGATTAGTCATGGAGGCATAAGTTATTACGCAGATGATCTAAAGTTTACCCGGCAACCACTGGGAGAAAGGTTGGCTCTGGAAAAGTAATTTTCCATTTTAGCCCAGTTACTTTAATCCTGTTGGGAACTCCTGGTAGTCGGGCTGCTCAGTTAATCGAATTTTAATCACGATAACGATCTGAGTTTTGAACGATTATACAAACAAAACAAGCCGATTATTTGCTCCTCCCACCTGCGCTGCCCTGAGTTGCAAATGAAGCGCTCCTCCCACAGTGTTGCCAACTTAGCGACTTTGACGCTATTTCTAGCAGCTTTTCAGACCCCCTTCTTGACTTTTTAATCTTAAAAGTACCTAGCGAACACCTCAGAAACATCTCTGGTAACCTTAGCTACTTTCTGGATAACCGTCGTCGACATTTCCTGCAGGTTAGCTAAACACTCCGCCTGCGCTCCGGACCGTTCTTCAGGACATTAGGAAAGGGAATGATGTAGTGATGTGTCAGTCGCTAAAGAAACGGCTCTCGGAGTCGGCTCCCTGTTGGAGTAACCAGAGTGAGTGACGCACACACCGCACCTGCGGACTCCTGAGCCGCTAAAAACGGCTAAATGTGCGCGTGCGGCGCGCTAAACACACGTGCAGCTTGCCCCTGATTGCTGTGAGACCGGGTTGGGGGTTGGGGGGTGCAGCTGTGGTTGGGACAATTATTACATTAACTGATGGACTTGTAAATAAATAGTTTATAAATAAGGTAGGAATAAGTTCCTCACGCTGATAAATAATAACTAACCTCTCTGAGGACACGGTGCTAGTGCACTCTCCTACAGCACCTTGACACGACTCAGTAAATGTTATGCAACATTTTGTGAACATCAATTTATTTGCATGTATTTGTTATAAATGCCACTGTATAATTCTTGCTGTCAGTATTTGCCAGATATTGGTATTTGGGTCTGTACTGGTTAGACTTACATGAGTTAAACCAAGGTCTATAGCCCTTGGGTCATAGACTATGAGCTATAAGTATATTGGTCTTTTTATACTGGGAATCAGGAGTTATTTTAGTGATCATCTTGTTTCTTATTTATTTTTGTCCTGATTGTGCCCTGAGCAATTTTATGACTGAATAAAAACAAATAAAATCAACATAAATTGAAAAATCGTCCTAAATAATCGTGATCTCAATTTCAGTCACAATAATCGTGATTATTGTTTTTGCCATAATCGAGCAGCCCTACCTGGTAGTTTATACCAATATTAAAGACATTTACACACCACTTTCATCAAAGCAGCATATCTGTCACACATCTGCAAGAGATGATGTCATTCTAACATGTAAGCAGCAAATAAAAGCCACATCATTTATGCTTTTATTTTGACATCTACGTGCTGTTTGAGGAAATTACAAGATTGCATCAATATAACTGATACATACATACAAACATACATACAGACATACATACAAACAAACATACATACAAACAAACACATATACATAAATATATATGTATGTATATGTGTGTATGTGTCTGGATTAGGATGGTTGTTGTGATTTTGGTATTTATTTTACGTGTCATTTGCTCTCAGCTCTTCCCCTCACTCCTCACTCAGCTGATCGCATCTCCTGTCTCACACCAGATGAAGACGGCGCTTGCAGATGAGAAGAAGTTCCAGCAGCAGATTGTGGCCCAGCAGAAGAAGGAGCTGACCACCTTCCTGGATACTCAGAAGAAGCAGTACAAACTCTGCAAAGAGAAGATTAAGGAGGTTTGTGGGCTCCGTTCTCCTGTTTGAGTGTGGGAGGGCTGACTCAACAGTAAACAGCAAACACTCATACTCAGTCGCTCCGACGTGGAGGTTTTGAGTCACCCAGCCTACTTACCAGGTACCTACACATAAATAAAAAGAACAGAGACAACCAGGAGGGTTTGTGCCTCCACGACCTCCAAACAAAGCCCAGAGAATGCTGCAACGAGCCGGGATGCGGCTAGTTTTTGTGACCAGAATTAGGTCAGCACAGTTAGAAGACAGCATCACTGGCAGGGAGAGATATTTCCCACCAACCGAGGGATGCAACAGAGTTAAACACCGAGGGGAGCGGGGATCAGACCCTTGTGCTGACTGCATTAGTGCTAGTTGTAGATTAGACGGATGTGAGGGTCTGCTGTCATGAACCAAAACCCTAAACACGCTCCGTAATGCACCTTCACCCCAAAACAAAAAGTGAATTTTATTCTTATGAACGTGCATCTTCACTGTCACCATCCCATCCTCTCTCAGGAGATGAACGAGGACCACAGCACCCCCAAGAAAGAGAAGCAGGAGCGTCTGTCCAAGCACAAAGAGAACATGCAGCATTCCCAAGCCGAGGAGGAGGCCCATCTTCTGGCACAGCAGAGGGTTTTCTACGAGAGGAACTGCCGCGCATTCAAACGCAAAGTCATGATCAAGAGGCATGACGTGGAGCAGGAGCAGATCCGAGAGGTGTGGAGGATCCTACAAACACAGACGTGCTTTCGGTCGTTGATTTGTGCGAGAACAGAAACCACGAGAGGTTTTTCACAGCTAGCAGCCGCGTGTTTGTGATAAAAACGGCCTTTGTTCAATAAGCAGATTATCGGTGAGCAGAGCAAGCCAAAACGCCTTAATCTGAAAAGCTGCTGTGGTGTAAAGTTTTAGTTCTGCAAAGCTTCCTGTGAGAAAAATACACAAACTCAGCAAATACTTGGAAATTAAAGGTTTTAGTGCCTGGGTTTACTTTCTTAGCTCTAATTTGAGTTGTTGCCGTTGGGCTACAGGAATAAACGCGACGATGTTCTATGTAGGAATGAAGAATAATTCAAACTGCATCTTGTTTAAATCCTCAGGAGCTAAACAAGAAGAAGACCCAGAAGGAGATGGAGCACGCCATGCTGATCCGCCACGACGAGTCCACGCAGGAGCTGGAGCAGCGGCAGCTGAAGACCCTGCAGAAGCTGCGCATGGATCTGATCCGCCTGCAGCACCAGACCGAGCTGGAGAACCAGATCGAGTACAACAACAGGCGAGAGCGAGAACTTCACCGCAAGCACGTGCTGGAGCTCCGGCAGCAGCCCAAGAACCTCAAAGTGAGTCGGCACGGAGGCCGCGGTTCGCTCTAGTTACCGGTTACCGTCCGATGGGAAATACACGACAGGAACGTTTCAAGATTCCTGCTTTTTTCCCAGAGACATCTGGGATTAACCTGCAGGATGTCGCAAGCAACAAGCAACATCTTTAGTGGTTTTGATCCGCTTTAAACAGGCTGTGATGCAATCGAAATGTAATCGATTCCATTAGAAAGGATGTAAGAGCAGAAGAAAGGTTTCCCGTTGCTTTTGAGAGTATTTGGATCGGTCTGGATGTTAGGCCTTCTTCACAAACCAGATGTAGACCGGTAAAAGCAGCTTTCGTCTGCTTCTTTAGGCCCTCTTGTTACCGTCCCGTTATTGTCCAACAGGTGTTGGAGCTGCAGATCAAGAAGCAGTTCCAGGATACGTGCAAGGTGCAGACCAAGCAGTACAAGGCCCTACGCCACCACCAGATGGAGGTCACGCCCAAGGCCGAGCACAAGACGGTGCTCAAGGCCCTGAAGGACGAGCAGACGCGCAAGCTGGCCATCCTGGCCGAGCAGTACGAGCAGAGCATCAACGAGATGATGGCCTCACAGGCGGTAAATCCACCTAAAGATCAGAACCCGTCTGACCCGAGCCCGTAAATGCAGCCAGACCTGTTGCTTCTGTCGCTTTAATTCTCATATTTCATATCCTGTTTGTTGTGTTGTCCTCTCCCCTCCCGCTCCGCCGCCCGTCCATGTCGCCTCTGTTCATCGCTGCCTCCCCTCCTCCCTCTCCCCGTCGGTGGTCCGCCATCGGCTGTCTCAGCTGCGTCTGGATGAGGCCCAGGAAGCCGAGTGCCAGGCCCTGAGGCAGCAGCTGCAGCAGGAGATGGAGCTGCTCAACGCCTACCAGAGCAAGATCAAGATGCAGACCGAAGCGCAGCACGAGCGCGAGCAGCAGAAGCTGGAGCAGAAGGTGTCGCTGCGCCGGGCTCACCTGGAACAAAAGGTGTGCTGCAAGAAACGCTTCACTTTAACGCAGCGTCACACTTTAGCCTCGCTTCTCTGTAGGGTGGGCTCGTTCCAGCCAACTCAACCGCGTCTGACGAGGCCTGGGTGCACGTCAGATCGTTCAGGACACGAAGCACGGAGACGCAGGTCTTAGCGGGAAAGGGATGGACGACGGAGACGAGGCGCCGTGGTAGAAAATCTCATCCTGCAAATCTAATCCCCCAGAAATAATCCTGAACCTTAAACGGTAGCGCTCTAACAACATCAACAACAACAGCGTTTTAGATTATTTATCATAAAACATCTGATTACAGACGCTGCGTTCTTTTTCATTACGTTAGATAAACAAACCCGCTGAATAGAAAAGACTTTACTCTGTTTAGAGCCGTTAGACTTTATTAACCCCTCAGTGGGGAAACAGCAGCACTGGGAGAGGGAGGAGTTTGGTGTGTGTGTGTGTGTGTGTGTGTGTGTGTGTGTGTGTGTGTGTGGGTGTGTGTGTGTGTGTGTGTGTGTGTGTGTGTGTGTGTGTGTGTGTGTGTGTGTGTGTGTGTGTGTGTGTGTGTGTGTGTGTGTGTGTGTGTGTGTGTGTGTAATCGAGCAGAGTTTATGTATCGCAACGCTCAAGTGAACAGATTAGGATTATATTTAAATCTGAATCAGCGGCCAGTCTCTCTCTCTCTCTCCCTATCTCTCTCTCTCTATCTCTCTCTCTCGCTCTCTCTCTCCCTATCTCTCTCTCTCTCTCTATCTATCTCTCTCTCTCTCTCTCTCTCTCTCTCTCTCTCTCTCTCTCTCTCTCTCTCGCTCTCTCTCTCTCCCTATCTCTCTCTCTCCCCTCCCTATCTCGCTCTCTCTCCCTATCTCGCTCTCTCTCTCTCCCTATCTCTCTCTCTCTCTCTCCCTCCCTATCTCTCTCTCTCTCTCCATCTCTCTCTATCTCTCCATCTCTCTCTCTCTCTCCATCTCTCTCTCTATCTCTCTCTCTCCATCTCTCTCTATCTCTCCCTATCTCGCTCTCTCTCTCTCCCTATCTCTCTCTCTCTCTCTCCCTCCCTATCTCTCTCTCTCTCCATCTCTCTCTATCTCTCCCTCTCTCCATCTCTCTCTCTCTCTCTCTCTCCATCTCTCCCTATCTCTCTCTCTCTCCATCTCTCTCTCTCCATCTCTCTCTATCTCTCCCTATCTCTCTCTCTCTCTCTCCCTCCCTATCTCTCTCTCTCTCTCCATCTCTCTCTATCTCTCCCTCTCTCCATCTCTCTCTCCATCTCTCCCTATCTCTCTCTCTCATCTCTCTCTCTCTCCATCTCTATCTCTCTCCTTCTCTCCCTATCTCTCTCCATCTCTCTCTATCTCTCCCTCTCTCTCTCTCTCTCCATCTCTCCCTATCTCTCCCTATCTCTCTCTCTCATCTCTCTCTCTCTCCATCTCTATCTCTCTCCTTCTCTCCCTATCTCTCTCCATCTCTCCCTATCTCTCTCTCTCATCTCTCTCTCTCTCCATCTCTATCTCTCTCCTTCTCTCCCTATCTCTCTCCATCTCTCCCTATCTCTCTCTCTCATCTCTCTCTCTCCATCTCTATCTCTCTCCTTCTCTCCCTATCTCTCTCCATCTCTCCCTATCTCTCTCCATCTCTCCCTATCTCTCTCTCTCTCATCTCTCTCTCTCTCCTCCTCTCTCTCTCTCTCTCTCATCTATCTCTCTCATCTCTCTATCTCTCTCTCCTTATCTCTCTCATCTCTCTCTCTATCTCTCTCTCCTTATCTCTCTCTATCTCTCTCTCTCTCCCTATCTCTCTCTCTCTCTCTCTATCTCTCCCTATCTCTCTCTCTCTCTCTCTCCCTCCCTATCTCTCTCTCTCTCTCCATCTCTCTCTATCTCTCTCTCTCTCTCTCCCTATCTCTCTCTCTCTCTCTCTATCTCTCTCCTTATCTCTCTCTATCTCTCTCTCTCTCTCCCTATCTCTCTCTCTCTCCCTCTCTCTCTCTCTCTCTCCCTCCCTATCTCTATCTCTCCCTCTCTCCATCTCTCTCTCTCTCTCTCTATCTCTCCCTATCTCTCTCCCTATCTCGCTCTCTCTCTCTCTCTCTCTCCCTCCCTATCTCTCTCTCTCTCCATCTCTCTCTCTCTCTCTCTCTCTCTCTCCATCTCTCCCTATCTCTCTCTCTCATCTCTCTCTCTCTCTCCATCTCTATCTCTCTCCTTCTCTCCCTATCTCTCTCCATCTCTCCCTATCTCTCTCTCTCTCATCTCTCTCTCTCCATCTCTCTCTATCTCTCCATCTCTCTCTCTCTCTCTCTCATCTATCTCTCTCATCTCTCTATCTCTCTCTCCTTATCTCTCTCATCTCTCTCTCTATCTCTCTCTCCTTATCTCTCTATCTCTCTCTCTCTCTATCTCTCCCTATATCTCTCTCTCTCTCTCTCCCTCCCTATCTCTCTCTCTCTCTCTCTCTCTCTCCATCTCTCTCTCTCTCTCTCTCTCCATCTCTCTCTATCTCTCCCTATCTCGCTCTCTCTCTCTCCCTATCTCTCTCTCTCTCTCCCTCCCTATCTCTCTCTCTCTCCATCTCTCTCTATCTCTCCCTCTCTCTCTCTCTCTCTCTCTCTCCATCTCTCTCTATCTCTCCCTATCTCTCTCTCTCATCTCTCTCTCTCTCCTTATCTCTCTCTATCTCTCCCTATCTCTCTCTCTCTCTATCTCTCCCTATCTCTCTCTCTCTCTCCCTCCCTATCTCTCTCTCTCTCTCTACATCTCTCTCTATCTCTCCCTCTCTCCATCTCTCTCTCTCTCTCTCTATCTCTCCCTATCTCTCTCCCTATCTCGCTCTCTCTCTCTCCCTATCTCTCTCTCTCCCTCCCTATCTCTCTCTCTCTCTCCATCTCTCTCTCTCTCCATCTCTCCCTATCTCTCTCTCTCATCTCTCTCTCTCTCCATCTCTATCTCTCTCCTTCTCTCCCTATCTCTCTCCATCTCTCCCTATCTCTCTCTCTCCATCTCTCTCTATCTCTCCCTATCTCTCTCTCTCTCATCTCTCTCTCTCCATCTCTATCTCTCTCCTTCTCTCCCTATCTCTCTCCATCTCTCTCTCTCTCTCTCATCTATCTCTCTCATCTCTCTATCTCTCTCTCCTTATCTCTCTCATCTCTCTCTCTATCTCTCTCTCCTTATCTCTCTCATCTCTCTATCTCTCTCTCTCTCCCCCCCCCCCCCCCCCCCCTACACACACACACACAGATTTCCCTCACCACAGGTGGCGATGACCGTGGCATGACGTCCTGCTGGGTGCAGACGAGCGTCTCTCTCCCACCTGCTGGTAACTGTAGTGCCATCAACCGTCAACATTAAAGTTATTATTCCCTTTTTTCTAAATAACGTCTAATTTAGTGTAAAACGCACCGTTCACGTCGCTGAAGTCTTCCGTTTGTTTTCAGTCTCGAGTAACTCGACTTCTCACATGAGGGTGTTTTAAGTCGACAGCTTTCCTTCTTCAGGTTGCTGCTTCTGTTATAATTAGTGTAAATGTGGTAGTTTTATCCCTAGTGGTCCTGTGGTTTAGTCACTACCTCCTGTTAAGGTGGACTGATGAGTCCAAACGGACCTGCGTCGCCGCCACAGTCTAGTAGACGGCACTCCGACAACAAAGGAGAACGCTGCCACCCTGATCCGGTTCTGCTGGGTCCGGCGCGCCCACCCACGGTGGTTTGTTGCCACCTCCTGGCGACGCTCGGACCTGCAAACCGGTACCGATGATGTCATGGTGTTTGAAGCACTATTGTCCTCCAGTTCAGTTCACGGTCTGAGTCTGGAGCTTTGTGTGCATGCTCAGTAGTCGGCTCAACTGCCATATTGCACCTGCAGAGGTGTGTGTGTGTGTGTGTGTGTGTGTGTGTGTGTGTGTGATCAACATGAGGCCCCTGCAGTAAACACACACCGACTCTTCTTGAGCGTGTGTGTTTAGCTGCTTTATGGCGTTTGCCCACTGAGAAGGAAAATGCAACCATCTGCAACTCTTCTAGGCCAAACTGTGAGTTTCCTGCAGGAAATAACCGAAAACATCAGAAACGTTAACCTGGTTGGTCACCTGCCGTCAGTCAGAGGTTCCTAAATCATTTCCCACTAAATAATCATATTTTTTCATAAAAGATTAGTATAAATGCGACGGTCCCTGGTTGAGTTTTATAAAATCCAACAGATCACCTTTAATATAAACGTCGGTGTTTACCCGCGATGCTGCAGAGGCAAGGCGGTGATAGAATTAATATAAAGAGGAAGAAAATATCATTTCTATAGCGCCTCTCAAGATAAAAACCACGAGGCGCTTCACAAAAACAAAAATGTAAAAATATAAAAAAGAATTTAGAAAATGATTTAAAAAAATTAAAATGAGCAAAAATAGACAATTGTGATTAAAAAAAATGTAAATAAAGAGAGAGAGTGAACAGGAAAGAGGGAAACCAGTGGATCCTGAGGAAGGTGGAATAGGTGGGGAGAGCAGAATAAAGAGAGAGAGGTGAAGAAGGTCATACAAAAGCCAGCTTGAACAAGTGAGTCTTCAGCTGCTTCTTAAAGGAGACCACTGAGTCCACTGATCTCAGGCTCAGGGGGAGAGAGGTCCAGAGTCTGGGGGCCACAGCAGCAGATGATCTGTCACCTTTGACCTTTAGCCTGGTGCTGCACAACCAGTAGGCTTTGATCACTGGACCTCAGGGACCTGCTGGGGGTGTAGGGACTAAGAAGATCACCAATGTAAGATGGTGCTTGTCCATGTAAGGCCCTATAGACCAGAACCAGGATCTTGAAATGAACCCTGAAGTTGACTGGCAGCCAGTGAAGCTGGAGGAGATGCGGAATATGGTGTGTGTATTTCAGAAACACATCTTAGACTGAGAGACCATCTAAAGGCTCAGGAACCGTCTGCAGGTGTTTGGGCGTCACCAGCTGATCAGTGTGAGACGTTCGGAGTCTAGAATATTGAACCTTTTCACATGATTCTAATAGTCTGGCTTGTTGTGGAACGGGTCTGTCTCACGTAGCCTCGCTGTTGTAAATCAGGATCATCTCCTCTCCCTCAGATCGAAGAGGAGCTGGGTTCTCTTCAGAAGGAGCGAACTGACCGGATTAAACACCTTCTGGAGCGTCAGGAGCGGGAGATCGACAGCTTTGACATGGAGAGCATGCGGCTGGGCTTCAGTAACCTGGGCACCTTAGACTTTCCCAAGGACGACTACAGATGAGGAGGGCGAAGGTCTCCTGGACGTCCGTCTGCCTCAGAACACCGACCTGACCTGACCCAGCCCGACGGTGCCAGATTTCCCAGCTGCCGACGGCCACTCACTCACTCTCTCACACACACACACACACACACACGCACGCCTCCAGAACGAGCGTTTCCGTGTGTTTTCTGGGCCGGTCACACGAGGTCAACGGCTGGTTTCAGAGCCCCCCCCCCGCCCACTCCTCTTCCCCTTGTGACATCACAAGATAATGAAAAACAAAAAAATGTAGTTGTCATGTTTTTTTAATGATGACTTAGTCCGTGTTTCTTGTTTCTTGTGCAATGAAAACACTTTTGGTGAGACTAGAAGTGGAGTCGATCTGGCAGAAGTGGCTCTGCGGCCGTGCGTTTGCACACGTTTCTCTTTCCTTTTGGTTCTGTTTCTTTCAACTGAGCAAAAAATGTCTTGAAGCGATAAATCAAACAGCTGATCCTTCCGCAGCCGTTCGCCTCCGCTGCTCCTTTTCAACTCTTTCTGGTTTTTATTCATCGGGACGTTTTTAGGACAAACTTTGGATCATTTGATACTTTGAGAGACAAATTTGACGACACGTCCAGGTACGCAGATCATAACCGTGAGTTCTCCAGGTGGGTGTGGTTCCTGGAGGACGGTGGTACTCCACGTTGTGGTTTCACGTCGCTGCAGCAGATGTGAAAAATCAAATAATCCACCTGTGATGTGAGCTCCAGCTGGCACAAAGGGCTTCACGGTGGGGGGTCGGGGGGCGCGTGTAGATGGATTTATGGAGAGCTTTTACTTATTTTCATATTGTATTTTAACTATCTCACAAATCAAAGTGATTTTTAAAGATTGTTCTCCTCTTTTCAGTCTTTGGAGTCGTCATTATCAACTCTTTTTTTTTTTTTTTTTTTTTTTGCTTTACACAACCGTCGAGCTGTATTTTCTTATAAACCAGATCAGTATGATGCTTTATTATTGCATGCACTTTATTTTTTTCCAGGTTTAAAGAAAGCTTGAATCTGTCGGAGCTTTTAATTATATTTGTAAATAAAGTGCTCATCACACAAATCACAGACGTCCACTTCAGATGTGTCTCTTGGCCCCAGGAGGCCAAACTCCGAAATCTTAACTAAGATCAGTGTTTCACGCTGAGCCGATGTGGCCGGCTGTTGGAACGTTTACTCATTAAGTGGTGGTCAGAGGGGCCGACGGCGCCAAATGGCGGCCTCGCCTCTGTCAGACCTCCCCAGGGCGGCTGTGGCTACAAGTAGCTTATCATCACTAGCAGTGTGGGAATGTGAGTGTGTGTGAAAGCGTCTTTGGGTTTCTAGAAAAGCGCTATGTAAGTTCAGTGCATTATTATTATTATTAAGACTTTTGGAGACCAAGTCCTCTAGTTGCAGGACTGGGACGGTTAAATGAGGACACGGCACAACCAACCATAACTAAAGTTTGAGGATTTATTGCTGCACGCTCTTTGCAAAAACTTCGTATTTCTTAGTTTAATCTGCCTAAAATAAAAGTTACACAAACTAAATCCTAATAATCATATTGAAATGGTTCTGAATGACCCAGTCTGCAAAAAGTTTATCACAGGTGACTCATTCATGAAGCGCTTATGCAGAATTATGATGCAACAGTGGGAAAAAAAAACGTGTCTTGCTCCATTTTTATGTTTTGTTTTGGGGTGGGAAGTCCTAGAACCTGTTTAGTCTTTCCTGTTTTACTTCCCGGCCAGCTGCTCGTAGAGTTTAGGGACGTAATCGTCCCATTCCGCCTGGTAGCTGGTTCCGGCCACTGGCGCTCCCAGGTTGTACTTCTTCCTGAAGGTCTGGATCTTGAACTTGCCGCGGCCGTCTCCACAGCAGTTGGTGCGGACGGTCTCGGAGCAGGACAGACTTCCTGGCTGCTCGTACACCAGCCACACGTACCTGTGGAGACCTGACGGAGAACAAATGTCATTCATCAGTTTTAGAGGTTGAGAAGTCAGTCCTGAGATGTTGTGTCTCTTACCTGTGCCTTTAGGAGGGCCAGAGCCCACGTAGTCCGACAGGACATATCCAGAGGACACGTCATTCCCTTTCATGTTCACCACCAGAAAATGATGCCATTCCCTTCAATAAACCGGTAAAACGTGTCACGGGGTAATTCAGAACTGATCATAAGATTTATTAACACTTTTAGAAGGAGCAGCACATAAAAGGCTAACTCCAGTTTGAGTTTGGGAGCAAGATCCATCTCATCACCTGAACTTGGGGTCTTTCCTGCTGGGAGCGTCAGGATCCGTAAGGGCCAAGGTGTAAAGTTTACTTGGATCACATCCTTCCCATTCGATGCAGGTGGGTCGATTCTGCACCTGGAGAGGAGAACAAGGTTAAACTGCTTCTAGCACACATCTCCTCCTCTGAGCTGTGCTTTAATATTCCTACTGACTGCAGAGATGTCAGAAACGGCCTTCCAAGTTTTTAATGCAGAAGGAATCCGCTTGGGGGCGCTCTAAGGCAACTATCATAGCTGCACACGTGCCGTAGGCATTATGTATCCACATCATAGCCGTTAAACATTCACACGCAGTCACCCAAATCAAAGTTGGTGCTATCTTGCAGAAATTAGTATTTCCGTTACGTTTAAAGCGCGTCTCTAAGGCTGGCATGGCTAACGTAACAACTAGCTAGCTGCGTTGTTAGCTAAAGTAACAACTAGCTAGCTGCGTTGTTAGCTAGCTCCTAACCTGTGTTGGAGTAAGCACTTCGCCGAGCTCGTTGATCTCCACAGAACCGTATTTAACGGTCAAGGGTTTCGCAGGTTCTTCCTCCACTTCCTGCAGGGCGAGCGGACCGCACCACTGGCTCACATCAGCGGGCATCTTCGCGGCTAGATCAGACGCTGACCGACTGGTGCTTCAAACAAACCCCAAATCCTGGAGTGCTGCGTTCAAGTACTGCCTGAAAATAGGTTGCTAGTAGTTCGCGTTACGTGAAATTCAAGCGGACAATAAAGCATTTAGACATAAATTTAAGAATAAAAATTAATTTTAAAGACAGTTTAATCGTGGTTATCGTGTAATTTAAATTAAAAGACAAACACACCAATAAGTGATGTTTCTTGTGCTTGAAATATTGCAAGAAGCTGTTATTTCCAACAAATGCCTGAGCATTTAAACTGCACAAACAACAAC
This sequence comes from Nothobranchius furzeri, assembly GCF_043380555.1. Lineage (NCBI taxonomy): Eukaryota > Metazoa > Chordata > Actinopteri > Cyprinodontiformes > Nothobranchiidae > Nothobranchius > Nothobranchius furzeri. The sequence goes on along the minus strand of NC_091750.1, from coordinate 34,516,293 downwards.
ATGCAACCACTAGAGGGCGCTGTTAAATAAAAACCACATGGCATTTGATTTGCTAAAAGGTCTGTCAATCAAATCGCATGTTCATAATACGGCCTCCCCTCGTCTGCGCCAGACACACTTTCTATTTTCAGACAGCCTTGTTTAGAGAAAGATCTGAAAATTAAACATTCTCTGCTGCTGCGAGAGTCTTAAAGGGATACTATGCAACTTTTTCATATTTTCAAAACATTTTATTGAGCTAGTGTGTGTTAAAATGACCCTTTACATGGTTAATGAAATGTCATTCAGATTCCGACCGTCCTCTGTTTCCAGAATATCGCATTTGCAACTTCAGAGTGCTGTAACACCTGTACCTGTTACCTGTAAAATTGATTTGACCACAGATAATTGACAACAGTCACTAGGAGGTGCTAAAAGCAAGCAAAACTGTCAAGAGTGTCTTTAACAAGAGCCAATAACCCCTGTTCTTAAATCTGGCTACCAGGAAACTACAGAATCTTTTTAAAGTGGTTCTGTTATTGTAAATCAGTGACAAAAATACAAATAACAGAATTTTAAAAATCCTCAGTTGGGGCATTTTGGTATGACGGATTTCCTTGCAATTCATACACCCAGCAGGGTTGTTTGATTCTTAGGAAACCCTGGAAAAGTTCTGTATTTTATACTTTATGCTGATTCTCGACAACAGGTGAAGTTCTAAAATAATTGCTCAGATCTTCTTGTCTATCTCGGTCTGTAAGTTAGGGCGTCTGAGATTAAGAGTTAGATCTATTGGTTAGAGTATCTAATGAGACATGAATACATTTCTACCTAAAATGTGCTCTTGGAGGCGTTTTTTCTATATTTACGCATCCCTTTCATTGTTGAACAAAATGATGTTACTGTACCTTTAAGAAGGTGAACTCCAGGGTGTGGTTTATGCCGGGAAACGTTTCCGGAACAACAGAATCTAAACCTGTGTTGTTTCTCCCAACTTAATCAGGAGCGAAACTTAATTCTAAACTTGTCTCAGATAGACGTGGCTTTGCGTCAGAGAGGTCACCTCTGTCGGGCGCGTGAATGAACATGGGCATACAGGTGTCGTGTGCCTCGGTGCGTCACAGGTAGGCGCGCGCTCAGCCCCGGGGGAACCAGCCCGACGTGTTTGGGCCAGCTTTAGTTAAGCTTTTGTTCCGAGGGCGATGAGGGGAAGTTAACATGAAGATAATCGCAACTGTAGCGCTTCTACAGCTGTGTTTGTCAGCTACAGGTGAGTGTTCGCGTCACAGGTAAGATTATAAATCACGCCATCGTGTTAAAAAGATGCATTTTTCCTCGTCCAAACTTCAGTTTCAGACAACGTCTCCACCGAAACTGTCCAGACAGCGGAACCGGGAGTTCTCGTTCGTATTCCGTGTAATTCTACAACACCTGCTTCGGTCAGGTGGACGAAGGACGGACACGACGTCCGCCCGGAGACTGCCGATGGGCGTCTGGCCGTGCTGCAAAACGGGAGTCTAGAGATCAGACGGATGGGACGGGATGATGAGGGCATCTACCTGTGCAGCTCCACTCTACCTGACAGCGACTTCCGGGCACGTGTGCAGCTGCGGATGGCCAGTAAGTGGATAGAAGTCCAGTTAGTGTCCAGGGTGAGGTCACTGGGTGTAGCTTTTTGAAAAACTGGTTTCCAAACTCGTTTTACAGCCAAACTGACAAGTCACGTGACAGCAGGTGCTGGGAGTTGATTTCTTCTCCTTTTTTCGTTTAAATCAGCATATCCCTCTGAAATGGGCTCATTGAATGTGATTTGACTTGTGATTGCAAACTGAAACCAGTTGTAACATGGCGCGCTTGTTTATTTCAGGTGGACCAAAGGATCTGTCTACCCTCGTCTTTCCTGTCATTAGTCTCTCTAATGGGACACTAGTTGCAAATCGGGGCGCCTTCATTCACTTTCGGTGCTCTGCATCATCTGAGCCGTCTCAGCGGCTGACCTGGACCTTTAGCAGAGCTCCATCCAACAACACGCTGATCTCTACCTCACAGACCTCGCTGGAGTACTGGATAAAGAGCATCCAGCCTGGCGATCAAGGAGTTTACACCTGCGGTGCCATCAACACCGTCTCCAACCAGACAGTCAATAAGAGCTCAGAGTTGCTGGTGTACTGTAAGTAGTCTGCTGTACCTGCTGGTTTAATGCTGAGCACGCTCAAAGCAACATTTGACTGGCTGACCCTGTTCTATGGCATAAATCTGTATTTCCCTTAAGTCCCTCCCCAGGCGTCTACGTCCAAACGAATCATTCACACGAGCACAATCGGGCATCCACAGGACTGAGTCGCCTCCTAACGAGAATGCGCTCCAGGTCCCAGCGTGCACTTAAGAGTGACGCAGACGTCTGTCAGTTTAGCACACCAACCTAGCTTGAATGCTAACTCGACCCGCATTCAATTAATGTCAGTGGGAAGGGAACTAAAAGGTATTTACCTTTTGTGTGTGGGAGCCAGAGGAGAGGTGAGCAGAAAACGGCAGCATTTGCAGTCTTACTCATTATTATTCATGACATTCGGACATCTCTCCTCTGATTGGCTAACAGCGCTGTGACTCTACCACTGACTCCGTTTGCTTTTCAATGTTGATGTTTTATCCCCATAAATAACACAAGCCTGAAGGAGTTCTGCCATGTGGTGGATTTGCTAATGCTAACAGTTAGCTTCTACTAGCACAGACGTGCTCTACTCTCTCCTGGATGCTAAATTAACAACGGCCTTCCTCGCCGCGAGCCAAGATGGTTGAGTCCGTGAATGCTAATTTAGGAGTGTGACGTGGAATTGACTGGCTTTTCTAATCCGAGCGTGTCCTCGTCTATTTTCTGTCGGTGGCTAATGCAGGAAATAGGGGTAGGTTATTTTTGCATTTAGCGTGCAGGTTAAACTCGGTGACCAATCATTTTACAGATATAACAAGTAAAAACATTTTTTCAGTGAACTTGGTTCTTAAAGTGCACTGGCAGGTCAAGAGAATATTGGTGATCATCAGCTTCAATTCGTGAAAATTCCAGCCAGTTTCTGGGTATTTAATTTTCCTTGCATGAAGATAAAACAGGCAAATGTATCACCTACTATGCAAAATCTGAAAGGAAATATAATAAAAATTAACATTTATGAGCAGTTACGGACTTTGGTTCATTGGCTTAATTGGTGACTGGCCAATCTGAAGTTCAAAAATCCGATATTTCGAGTGTGTGAGTGCAGCAGTTTCAAGCAGGTCAGTAAACACCGTGTCTCTTATTCACTCTAATGATTTTTTAATATGCCATGTTTGTACTTCTTGAATCATTATTTAGGTGAATAAAAAGTATTTTTTGTTCCAATAACTGAGGTCACAGGGGAACTAGTCAGTTTTGGCTTGCTTCTAGCACCCCCTGGTGTCCGTATGTAAAATTGAAAGCTAAACCTATCTCCTTGCGGCGCATCAGTAACGTCTCCCCAGCTTTTCTCGGTGTCTACCAGATCGGTTCATCTCTAAATTAAACAAGCCAGCTGTGTTCATGATCTAAAACATGCAGGAAACGTGCTGGAAGCAGACTGCAGCGTCGGGTATGTCGGTCCCAGCAGCGGACTGGCAGGCTGAAGTTGGGGCGATAGGGACTGGGTGGACTTTCATTAACCCTGTAAAGGGTTTAACCAGAATAGGTTTTTTATAATGGGTTTTTAAGTCAAGATGGCACAAGATTCAGAAATTGGTATCAGGCCTCCAAACCTGAATCAGTGCACCTCCTGGAAAAAAACCAAACAGCTGTTGAACATAAATTAATGATCTATAGAAAATATTTTGAGATACTTAAAGGTTGTTGATTAAATACTTTCGTCTGATTCGCTTCCTAATAAAAAAACACGATCTGCAGGGTCAGGTCTTGTTTAGGCGATGAAAGATTCTTTGAAATGATCAAGATGCAACTTTGGTTTCTAACTTCCTGCAATTGTTCCTGATGAAGGAAGTCGCTGTGTGTTCATTCCACTACGCTGTTTAACTCGGTTTGTGTGTCCAGTAGACATGTTGCATGCAGATGAGCCAAGCTGAACTTAAACAAGTCTGGTTTTTAATCTGTAATCCTGCTGATGTTTCTGCCTTGACCAGATTTACCACCGACGCACCCCGACTGCATGTGGATCCCAACACCAGACTTGTCCTTCATCCAGCTCAACTGCTCCTGGCCTGGAATGTATCCCACCCCCAAGCTGAGCTGGGGTCAAAAGGATGACGTCCAGGAGACGAATAACCTCTCCGTGATGCTGAATAGCTCCTTGGTGCAGAACGAGAAGATAATGGAGAAGAAGTTCACGTGCACGGCTCAGCATGCACTCCTCCCTGCCAGAGATGTGAGGTCGTGTTCGATTATACTCAGTAAGTCTGTAATGTGATCATTATGTTTTATTATTTAATTTTTAATGTACCCCGTGTTTCTAGCTTCACTCAAAGTTTTAGTTTAGCAAATTTCAAAATAAAAGCATCATCTCGCTGGGCTGGTGTGACGACGTTCTTTTGCGGGTTACCGAAACCTCTGAGTTGGTTCCAGCACGAGTCGCAGGCCGTGCTTCTCATGTCGTTGGAATTTAAAACATTTAAAAAGAATGAATGACAAATTTCCCTTTTATGGTCACAAAGTAATCTGGAACGTCTCAAACTCATTTCCGTCTGTTTCTGATTTTCAAAGTGCGGTCGTGTGAGACAGGAAATGCAAATGCATCGAATGTTTCCATACAAACCCTTTTACTCCTCAGAAATGTCATATGTTTAAATTCCAAGTTCAAATCTGCACGTTTAATTCCACATTTTGACATTTTTTCAACAGTCCCAGCCGAGTGAGACATAAGCTTCAATTCAATTCAGTTCAATTCAAAAATACTTTATTAATCCCAGAGGGAAACTGATTGCTGTAGTAGCTGAATAATAATAATAATCAATTCATCAAAGAGTTGTTGTATATTACAATGGCTGTTGGCAGGAAGGATCTCCAGTAGCGGTCAGTGTTGCAGCCAAACTGAAGAAGCCTCTGACTGAAGACACTCTTCCGTTGTCGGACAGTCTTGTGAAGAGAACGCTCAGGGTTGTCCATCATGTTCTTGATTCTCTGGAGAATCCTTCTTTGCATCATCTCCTCCAGCGGTTCAGAAACTGCCGATGCTCTGGCTGAGTCCATGTAAGGGCTTGGAGTTCCTCCATCTTGTTGGCCAGTGATCTCACATCGCCCATTATGATCGATGGAAGAGATGGTTTGAATTTCCTCTTTCTCTGTCTCCGTTTTGCTCCCGCTCTGCACCCACGCTTCTCGCGTTTTAGTTCATTTGGGATTTGTGGCTTCAGTTGAGGTATTATTTCAGCCTTTCCAACGTTAATCAGCTGCTCCCGATTGTAAACCAGCTTGTTGCCATGGTTACGCATCATAACAAATGCTCAAAAAGTGAAAACAGCTAAAAATAAAATAGCAGTAAAAATCCTCCAAGCTTCACAGCACCAGAAACAGAAAAGTAAAGTGTCCAAAAAATACAGTTTTTATTGAGAAACTAGAAGAAAAAATGTCCAAGAAAAGACAAAACTTACATATAGTCAACAGAGCTACTCCAACATGCAGCCACCCAGGGCAGCGCAGTTCCGGGAAGATTTGGAAAATATCTCCAGTTAATTGAAACTACCATCAAAAGTGCATCATCTAGATTAAAATTCCCAAATCCTCACGCGTGCAGCGTTCCTGCAGACGTGTGTTTGGGTTGCGGCGCCGTTTCGGTGCGTTAAAACAAACGTCGACGCTCTCTTAATACCCGCGTACCCCTGCCCTTCTGGCAACGTCAGATGTTTTTAGAGTTGAAGAACGAGCCAGGAAGCGCGTTATCAGCTGTTCTTCTGTGTCACGTTCTGACGTCGTCCCTCAGGAGGAAAGTGATGTCGTAAGCACAAAATGTCTGTTTGGACAAAGTCATTTCTTCTGGCGAAGGACTGAAAACACAACTTCTCAGAAGACATTCACATGTCTCCAGAAGTGGTATGTAAGCATCTTTCACAGGAAAATGAATCTCCGGGACAAAACGAATCCTTTCTCTACTAAACGAACAGATGTCCGTGTTTAGTGTTCCTCCCGCTGTTCGTCTGATCTGCTTCAGCGTTGGTAGGCGTGCTGCAGGACACCCGATGAAAACCACAAACGCACTTAATTTGGTCGAAAAGCAGTTTGAGCTTCTGCTGACGGTCGGGTCGATGACCGGAGGAGGAGACGGGTGGGTCTATTAGGAGAATTTCATTGTTCTTTTATCATCTCTGGTGCTGCAGACTTTATGAAATAGCGACACAAACATTTCACATAGTAGCCGGACGGGTTTATTAACGTTTCCATGTGTAAAATCTTTAGCTGGAACGTTGTTAACGGGCATGGAAAAGTGCTTTAAGAAAACTTGTTTTCCAAATTTGTTTTTGTAGATTTTAATTCAGAGTTCAAAAGCTGATCCAGGTTCGGAGGTGTTGTGCATTCCCTGTTGTTGTTGTTGTTGTTGTTGTTGTGGTGACACTTTAGCAAGCGGATGATGCCAAAATTTTCTGGAAATCGGCTCAGAACAGCTGCAGCACACGCCGGCCATCGGCTGACCATGACCGATAGATATTGGTTATAGAAAAATCCACATCGGTGCATCTCCAGTTCTGAGTGTGTACCAAGACTTGGGGTTGAATGTTTTAAATCTGACTGAAGATGCACCAAAATACTTCCTGGTGTTTGAAATCATCCAGAATTCAGGAGTTCATCGGTTATGAAACTCAAAACTCACATCACTGCCGAGCAGTTGTGAGAAATCCGGTGTTTCTCCTGGTCTGTGAACCTACCTTGCCTAAGCTTTAACTGAAGCAGTAGCAGATCTTTCAAGTGGAAAATTTAAGCATCTATTTAATTAATTTTTGTTGTACTTTGTGGATTATTTAAACGTTGCAAAGGAGAAAGAAATTCTCCCAAAACATTTGTGAATCTCCACGCGGCTCGCCGTGAGCGTTCGGAGGTCTGTAGCAGCTCTGACGAGGAAAACAACGTTTAGAAAGTGTCGGCTGCGCTTGAACTAAGCCACAAAATCAGCAGAAAACTATTTGTCCTGAAACTGAAACACTATCATGCCTAAGGTGCTGAGAAAATGTTGACTAGGAGAAGACGATGACTAATGCATAGTTTACATGGTGATGAAACGGGCCTCCTCCCCGTCAGGTGACAGCCTCTCGGTCACGATGCTCTGAAATGAACTGATACTAAAATAATCTAAGCTGGTGTCATTCACATGAAGTTCAGAATGAATACAAGTTTCAGAAGAAGGATTACAGGTCTAATGCATTATTATTCATGATATGCAAACGCCTCAGCTCTGATTGGTTAACAGTAAAACGACTCGTGAGCTGGTTTTTGTTCGATCTCCTTTGGGTTAAAAATGCACATTTTCCCAGTGACTTCGTAGCCCGGCCTGCCAGACTCCTCCTCTGTTTAATTCTGCACAGAGAACGGCTCTGGGAACTCTCCTATTCAGATAACCCCGCCCCCTGAGAATTCTAACCGAGCCAATCAGCGCTGAGTATCGTACGTCACATACCACAACGCCGAGTTTGTCATAAACATGGCGACTGAAGCGGAGTTCGCTGCGGCTCTTTCCTCTGCTCTAAATGACTCAGATGTCTTTGAAACCGCAACAAGTAGAAGCGCTAAAAGCATTTCTTCTAAACAAAGATGTTTGCGCTGTCGCCAGACGCCATTTTTACTACAGCTAAAGAATGACAGCGTCGCGGACGTCACACACAGCGACGCTCGGTTTCTCAGGAACAGCGAAGACGGCGGCGGAGTTCACTGCAACTCGTTCCTCTGCCCTAAATGACCCAGATGTCTTTAAAACCACAACAAGTAGAAGCGCTAAAAGCATTTCTTCTAAACAAAGACGTTTGCGCCGTTGCCAGACGCTATTTTTTTTACTACAACCAGAAATCTACCTCGTCGTGTGGTTCAGTCAGGATTTCTGTCTTTTTTCTGATTGGTCATTTGTGAGCTTCCTAGTCCCGCCCCTCCTGTGCCCTCTGCCTGTGAGTGGCCAGACTCCCTCAGTGCAGGATTAAACAGAGGACGAGTCTGGCAGGCCAGGCTAGTGACTAGAGCCGTGCAGCTTTTCCTGACCTGATTGTTTTCCCGTCTAATGCCGGAGACGAACCTCAGTCCAGCATGCGTGTGCAAGCCAGAGTGATCGTATTTAAAAGAAGAAACACGTTACACAGTTTCTCAGTGAAGGAGAGGGCTCATTGGTGTTATCCTTTATTTTCTCTCTACAGCCAATTAAAACAACCTTTATTTTCCACGTAAGTTGTAGTTGAGGAAGGATGTGAAATAATTTTACTGTTTTTCCTCAGAGGCTCCATATCCTGTTGGCAAACCGATGGCCGTGGCTCTGGAGGGGTCCAACGTAACTCTGAGCTGCACCGAGGTCACGTCCGTCCCCACCGCTAACACCACGTGGAGAAAAGGGCTCCTGCAAGCCCTCATCACTCCAGGATCTAAGTACATCCTGTCTGGGAACACTGCCGTCTTCCTGCTGACCATCACCAACACCAGCAAGGACGACGAAGACGTCTACTTCTGCCGCAGCGAGAACCAGTTTGGAGTTGTGGAGCTGCAAGTGCAGCTCTCTGTGAAGTGTGAGTTGGTGATCAGAGCTGAGGGCTAGCGTTAGCGTGTAGCAGCGGTAAACAGAAGGCTGTAGACGTAGTGAGGTGTGATCCGGCTTTGGCTCCACGCCTAGAATGCTGATAAACCTGCTGCTCCACCCTCTTCCGTCTTCTAAATCCCGTCTTCTTCTCTTTCTCTCAGCATCATCCTCTGCTTATGTCGGAGGGGTCATCGGTGTCTTCATATCGTTTCTGATCGTTGGCTCAGCGATAATCATAGCTAGAGTCCTGTACTCCAGGAGACACCAGATCTGCCTGGGTAACGTAAAATTACGTCATTTAACATCGTAAATAAAGACTTTTTAAACATTGAAATTAAATATGAAGCACCTGATCTGTCATCGATACGAGCTGCATAAGCACACTGACTGTATAATCTCCCGTTTTCATTTCAGGCGGTGGATTATGGTGAGTAGCTTCTTGATTTTTATTTTATCATTTGCTTCATCTTAAGGTGCAATATGTAAGAATTTTACAGTAAAATAATCACAAAACTGTCATGCTGGCAGGAAGGTGACATTAAAACAGCGTTTCTCCTTTTAAAAGAGCTACAGTTTGTTTACAAGGACTGCAGCGTCAGCGTGTGTGAAGGACACAAATGTCGGTAATAGTGTGGGTTGTTGATGCGCCCGGGCTGCTCGGCCAGGGGGAGGTCCCTTTGGCTGACTGGTGAGCACGCGTGACTCTCACCCGGGAGTCTGGGACCGAATCCCACCCAGGCCCTCGTCTCCCCACCTTGCCACAGTAGCATTAGCATCAAATTTTCTTTTTCCATTTTTACTGAACTTTATCTTTTGCAAACGTTTTTGTTTTTTTAATCTGCACAAAATGGGGAATTTTCAAAAATGCAAAAGGCTCGAGACCAAAGGTAGGTGGGTAGAGCCCTGCACGGGCCTAAAATCTGAGACCGTGTCCGGCCCGGCCCGAGGGGGTGGAGCCCCAGCCCGACCCGGTCCGAAAAGGTTTTCAGGATTCTCTGACCTGACCTGACCCGAGCCCGACTTTTTTTAACCTTTCATAATGTTTTAGCGCGATAGGATGCTCAGCGTTCTGATTATCTGCGAGAAGCGTTCTGCAGTAAAAAAATAAAATAAAAAGGAAAGAAGAACAGCTCAATGCAGCTTTTTTTCTAACAGAGCGTATTTTTCGAGCGGCAGATGAAATTTACGAACACCGTATTAATTGGATGCGTTTGTAAATTTAATCTGCTCTGAAAACGCGCTCTTGTGCAGTTAGAAAAATAAGCAGCGTTCTAATTTTCTAACTGCAGAGCGAATTTATTCACAGAGAAATAGAATGCTGCTGTTTTCATGAGAATAAAGGAACGGTTTCTGACATCAAAGTGGACATAAAACGGCATATTAGAACAGGGGCACATGTTTCAATCAGCTGTTTGAGAATTTGTTTATATCGGCGCATTTATAAACCACACACACCTTAACTGAGCTAACGGTGTGTGAGAAGCAGGCAGGTGCTGCTGCGTTCAAGTGTTTCAGTTTTTTATTTAATGAATTTGATTAAAAATAAAGGCGCCCCGGCCCGACCCGTGTCCGAGGTAATTACAGTCGTTGGCCCGAAGCCCGGCCCTCGGGCTGGGCTGACCCCTGGGCCTAGGGCTCCAGTGCCGGGCTCTAAAGGTAGGCAACCCTGGTCCTATGTGCCATTCCCTTCTGTACCTGGTCGGCCCGGCCCGGATAGCTCCAGTCGGCCTCAGCGTGGCCCGGTTGATTCCACACATCCTTGCTTAGATATGCAAGGAATGCAGTCAGAGACATTTTCAGCTTCTAGGTAATCAGTATGGTAATGAACGGTGATGAATTGAGCATGCCTGTGGGCTGATTCTACCCACCAATCAGAGGCTTGCTCTAATGGAAGGTGTGAATTTGCTGTCAGCAGTGGGTGTGTTGGCCCTGGTCGGCCTGGAGCAGACCACCTCAGAAAGAGGGCTGAAAAACGGCAGACCACCAAGATATGTAAGCGAGCTGTGCTATCCGGGCCGGGCCGACCAGGTTCAGATGGGAATGGCCCGTTAGAGAGCTGCAGTCCTGCATGTTTTCCAGCCGTGCATGAACGTGCAGCTTTTAATTGGCTGAACACACCTGATCCAGGTAATCAACAGCAGGAACAACATAGATGGTTGGAAAACAAGCAGGACTGTGGCTCTCTAGGATCAGGGTTGCCCACCCCTGCTGTAGACTGATGATGATGCTGCTGTAATTTTCCATCCCAGTTTAATTATAGAACACTGTTAGGAACAACAACAAAGCTGGACCAAAGTAGAAGCACCGGGCAAAGGGTAAACACTAGACGTACCACAGGGAAAAAGCAATGAAACAATTTAAAAAACAAAATAAAATTGCAGTTGAGGTCATTTTTATTGTCTTTAACAACAGGAAGTGATGCAGCCGGTCTATCATGCAGAGGAAAATCCTTTCAGAGCTTTAGACCTGCAACAGAATACGGCTCCAACACCTTTTATCGTGTTTTTGGAACCAATAATCTGGTCTGCTGACCTCAGAGGGCAGGGCGGGACGTGTGGCTGCAGCAGAGCAGACATACGAATGAAGTCGTGTGTGAACGGACGCCAGAACTGGTGAAAGGTGTTCTCTTTTTCCTGCAGCGGTTAAAGATGGAGCTGCAGCGTTTGTAAGTGAGCAGCAGCAGCCTCCCAAGCAGGAGCCCGCTGCAATAGTCAAGCTGAGATGTTCTCATGATTCACTGTCTCAAGTTTCCTTTTAGACGGGATGTGCTTGCTTTTAAACGGCCGCCTGAGCGCATAGAAGACCGACTCCTCCGTTGTGTTAACGTGATTGTCCAGTTTCAGCAAAGAGAGGAAGGCTAGGCAGGAGTTCCTGCTGCTGCCATGAACAGCATAACTGCAGTGAGTCAGGGAGGGGTTGGAATGAACACAAGCCAGTTTGTTTCAGAGGATCTGACAATCATCTGAATGTTTTCTTTTAAAAACTAAACGCCAGATTCCAGCTTTCCATTTTGGCAAGGTGTCATTCGCATTTTCTTGGGTGTGTGCTGAAGTCCTCGGGTTGTAACTCATGGAAAATTTGGGCTAGCTGGTTGAAAGATAAAGGGTGTGTCCGAATCCACGGGCGGGATGCTTACGAGTGCGGGTCTTCGCCGGTCTAGACCGCTGAGACCAGAACCCAGCGGCTCTGAATTCAGACAGTCTAGCCTTCACCTCCACAGTGGCCCGTAGGTCCCGTCACAGCCGTGGATTTCTGCCTAAAATGTAATTTAAAAAACAAACAAACAAAAAATGTCTATAAACGGAACCGCTTTAAGCTTTTTAGGTTTCTACGGCTAGTTTTTATCAAACTTACGTTTAAAACTTCGTAGCTCTCCCCATTTTCTCTGCCTGTTGAAAATCCACAGCCGGCGCGCAAAGCATGCTGGGATAGCCTTGTTCTGTGAGGATACAACAGACCCGTCCTCGAAATGTGGGCGGAGTGAGGACGCGTGTGAGGACGTGAGAATGAGTATTCTTGGAATTCGGACAGTACTCGTCGCTGCGCTGTGACGTCATCGACCTTAAAATGCACTCTTGCAAGCATCCTTCCCGTGGATTCGGACACCCATAGTGTTTAAGTGTTCAAATTCAATTCAAATTCAAAAATACTTGATTTATCTCAGAGGTAAATTGATTTACTAGCTTGTCGCCATGGTTACGCATCATAACAAATGCTCAAAAAGTGAAAAAATAGCAGTCAAAATCCTCTAAGCTTCACAGCACCGGAAACAGAAAAGTAAAAGGTCCAGAAAAACTGTTTTTCTTAAGACACTAGAAGAAAAAATGTCCAAAAAAGGCAACACGTACATGTAGGGATGGGTACCGAATTCGGTACTTTTTAAGGTACCGACCGAATTCCACAGTACCGACTGAGCACCGATTCACTTCATTTGAAACGGTGCCTCGTTTCGGTACCCGTCCTTCACAACGAGAACTTGCCTAGACAGCTGCGCATGCACAAGAGCGTTATGTCGTCGGTCGCTGTGAGCCAGTTGTAAACAGAGCAGCATGGTAGAAAGAACGCACGCTAAAGCTTGGGTCCACTTCACTAAATGTGATGGGTAACTGGGTGATGATGAAACCAGCGACAACGATCTAAGTGAGACATCCTCATCTTAATCTGCTCCGGTAGGTAAATAAAATGTTTAAGATAACGTTAGCTTGATATGTTAGCTTCCGTTCCGCTAATGGTGCGTTCGCTTTCTCCTCGGAACTCCGATTTTACGACTAGATGAACATGAACGCGCTCTAAAGTTTGGCTTCACTTTACTAAATGCGACGGGTGATTGGGTGAAGATGAAAGCAGCGACAACGATCTAAGTGTGAGGCATCATCGTTTTAATCTGCTCCAGCAGTTAAATAAACTGTTTAAGATATCGTTAGCTTGGTATGTTAGCTTCCATTGCCACCGTTGTTATCAGCTAATGGTGTGTTCGCTTTCTCCTGGGAAATTCTAACTTCCCAGTAGGAAAAATCAAATGAAAAAGGACGGCAAAAGGAATGAAGATACACAGTAAATGTAGTTCACAGTAAAGATGTTTGCTTCAGTTTAATTATCAGCTTATAAAACTACAAGGACGATGTTAAAATACAAACAGTTGAATGTTATTTATCGTGATATTTATCAAATATTGTTATATATTGAGAAAAATATATATTTAATTACAAAAGAGAATTAAAATGTTAAACACTCAAAAGTATTGAAAATTGGTACCGTTAAGTACCGGTATCGATTCCTAGGTACCGGGTATTAGTACCTAATCAATTCAAATGTCAAAGGTACCCATCCCTACTTACATGTAGTTAACAGAGCTACTCCAACATGCAGCCACCCAGAGCAGCGCAAAAATTGGAAAGGGTTGATTATCTTTGATGTTCAACTCTTCACCATTTTAATGGGTTTTATGTTTTGTATCTTAATTATTTTTGTACTCTCACTTATGTTGTGCAGCAGTAGGGAATGCTGGTGTGACTTGTGCTTGACTTGTGAATGTCGTTTCATGGCCAGGTCACTCTTGTAAAAGAGGTCTAGAGTGGGTTTTATCTGGCTAAATAAAGGTGAATGAAATGGAGGAAGTGTGTTTACAAAACCTGAGCCCAGCAGCAGGTATAAAGGGAACAGGGGAGGTCCGAGAACAGAACCTTGTGGTACCCCAGCAAAAAGCTGCAGAATTGGAGATAAATTCCCCCAATGGCCACTCCTGTTAGAGAGACAGGGTCATGCACACATGATGGGAGTGGTTCCTTCTTTATCTCTCCTGCTCAGACATCAACTGTCAGGATGTGCATTTGGACTGGTGTTGCCATGTTGGTCTCGACTTGAAATGCATACTAAAGTTGGCTTCGCAGAAAAGAATTGAGGAACACTGTTATAGTGGATGGGTGTGTATCCATCTGCTACGTAACTGATGCATTTTGGACGTGTTCCAGAAGCTTATTGTCAGTAGCGTCGTCCATCCACGCACTGCATAGGGCCCCGCGATCCATTGGGGGGCGGATCCTGCGCAAGAGGACATATTCTCTTGCGTGAGGCGCTCTGCGTGCTGAGCAAATCACACACACACACACACACACACACATTTTTATGATGGTTTATTATGGGGGGCCTCTAAATAAGTTGCCTAGGGCCCCCATGTGGCAGGAGGCCTGATTGTCGCTCCACAAAATTGTTTTTACGCACTAGTCTTCCAGAATGCACCGAGCTCTGCCGGTCAGATGGGAACGGACGGGGAGAGCCGTGTAAAACGTCCGTAAATGTTTAGAATAAACGCAAACAAATGACATCACTTCCTCTGACACCTCCGTAGCCGAGGCAAGCGCACCAGGAAATAAATCCGACCTTTTTGGATACATGCTGCTGGTTGTTACAGCGTGTGCTTACTAAATCATGCAGGATCTTGCCATTCTCTGGTGATCTTGCAGGAACGCTTTCGCCTCCCAGTAGGAAACCCTCCCAGTGGGAAGAGTTGTGCTGCTGAGCAAACGGGGAAAAGGCGTCTGTGACGTTACGGCTGACAGAGCCCTGAAATGTGAACCTGTGCTGTTTGCTCTTTCGTTTCGGTGTAAAACGAGGCTCGGGGATTCTAATCACGCGTCCTGACCCGAAAATGCTCCCTGGTTTCTGTCCTGTAGGGGCGATGAGAGAGGAGATGTGCTGAGTCTGGTGGAATCGGACGATGAGCATTTCTTTCAGGACACCGTCCCCCAGTTGCGCACGGAGGCCAACGGCCGCCGCACAACGCTCGTGGAAGTCCACCGTATCCCCTCCAGTAGGATCCTGACGTTTTACCGTTGTTCTCCTCTCCGAGGTGTTTTCGATAAAATAACCAAGTTTTGCTGTTTCAGGTGATCACGAGGAGACGGGAACCGCTGAGAAAAAGCCTCAGCAGCCAGAAGAAACCCAACAAACAGAGGATCTGGTGCCAATTTAGGTGCTGGGTGTTTTTAGATCAATGTGCCTTTTATTTTATTATTTTTTACGTTTCTGAACAGCTTGACCCTGTTTTGCACCGATCCTGTGATGCATATCCTGTAAATAACGTCTGACACTGAAAGCAAAACCAATCGCCTGATCTAGGGTGAACGTTTTTCTGCTGCTGTTGTTCCAGCTGGTTAATCTTTTAAATCCTTTAATGTGTAAAAACAAAGCTCAGACTTTTTAAACTGTGATGGTTTCTTTACCTCATGTCAGAGATACGTGTATATTTGGAATTCTGTGAGAAATAAAAGTTAGCAGACTTAATTACTGAAAAACTAGTATGAAGATTTAGGCATTTTTATGATTTTGGGGGAATTTAATGTTTCAGCTTGATGTGATTTAATTTCATTTTAATAAATAAGTCTGACAGAAATCAAGTTTTCTGACTTCTGTGTGCCAAAAGCACAAAATGCACATTTGCTGACGACTTTAATTATTTTTATGGTATTTTAAAGGAATATTATGCGTATTTTATATATAAAAGTATATTTAAAGAGCAAGTCACCCCCTACCAGAGTATTACTCCACTCTCGCTTCCTGTTTGAAAAATGCAACAAATGCTGTTGTCTAGCAGACTGAGAGGGCGGAGCCGCTAACAAATACACACACTCACGACATTGTGACATCATATGGTACCAGCTAACGTTCTAGGGTACCTCTTAGCCAATAGCGATGGCAGATTTAAATTCAAATGCAGTGCAGAGTTTTTACCTGACGACAGCACAACACTGACAGTTTTACGCAGAAAGTTTAAATTTTAACTAAAATGCACTAAAGTGCAAAACTATTGACTACACGTGTCTGCAGCAGGGGCGGATTTAGGACTGAAGAAGATCCGGGGCTTCACACACGTAACACGCACTAGTCTTTTCATAAAACATTCGGGGCTTGAGCCCAAGTAGCCGGGCCTAACGCCGCCCCTGGTCTGCAGCACCATTAGACACACGTTTATGTAGTTTATCAGAAAAAAATAAGTTGATTTGGGGGTGACTTGCTCTTTAAAAAGAAGATCCAGCTGAAAACCACATGAAGGAAATGAGCTGTGTGAGCTCAGACATGAAATATTTATGCTTGTGTGTTTAAAGAGGCTGTGGGAAGATTTTTCACTTATTATATTTGGAACCAGGTCTTCAGACCAACTAAATGGACAAAAATCACAGAAGTTTTACAGAAAGCTTCACTAAAACTTCCGCTTCCGGTCGGTAACAAGATGGCGCCTGTGCTCGGCTTAGCCGCAGTCACCGGCCACTTTTTCAAACTTTTCTCCACTAACCTCCTCTTTTCCACCTTGCTCCTGTCTGCGATCCTCTTCAGTAGTGTCCCTGCTACCATCTCCTATGATCGCCAGACTCATTTGTCCTTCCGTTCGTTCACGATCGCCCGAGATGCACCGAGGACGTACCTTCCTGTTTGTTTACCTGAGTGGCGTACCGGCCCGGAGCCAAACGACGATCCCAGCCAGGGTGCCTCCAGCGATGTTTATCCGGTCCCGGGAAAACGTCGGAGGAAAAGAGGTAAACGAGCAGGAATCCAGGTGAGAATAAGACTTCTCTTAAAGCGTGGTTTATCTGGTAAACATCGGCGTGATCTTCTAGCTTCTTGTCCTTTGTTTGGTGACCTGAGCGCCACTTCAGCATTCCCGCCAGGCCGCATTGGGACGCGGTTCATCCGTCCAAGTTTTTAAGGTCGGTTTATCCTCATTCCTCAGTGGTTTCTCCTCCTGTTCCCTCCATAAGTGGTTTTTATAAACACCGTGGATCTAACCCTGCTAATCTACGTCCACTAACTCCAGCTGTTTCTGTAGTTTCTGATTCCTCCACCTCACTCAGCATGGCTCTATTAAACACCCGCTCTGTTAACAATAAGTCCTTCCTGCTCAATGATCTAATTCTCTCTAAAAACCTGGATTTTCTGTTTCTGACTGAAGTTTGGCAGCAAACATCTGATTATTCTGGTCTGACTGAACTCTGCCCGAGTGGTTATTCTTTTCTTAGCCAGCCTCGGGGTTCTGGTCGTGGTGGAGGCCTAGCTGTTGTTTTCAGAGACCATCTTCCATGTAGCTCTACAACCTCATTGTATTTTTGCTCATTTTAAATATATTTATTACCATTTTCTAAATTCTTTTATATATTTTTCCATTTTTTGTTTTTGTGAAGCGCCTCGTGATTTTTCATCTTGAGAGGCGCTATAGAAATGATATTTTCTTCTTCTAAAACAAACGTGTAAATAAGTGCATCCTTGGTTTCAGTGGTGCACCATTACATTTGCTCATTTTGCAAACTTGCAGCCTTTTCGGTAAATTTAATTATTTATTAATAACAGATTCAATTCAAAATCTCAGCTGAATGTTAATTTTCAGATGTATTAATGTTGACAACTGGAATGTGCAATTCTCCCTGGAAAATAGTATTTATATTTTAATAAAGATTCAGGAAAGCAAATGTTTTATATACATTTTATATCTATATCCATCAAAATCAAGAGTAACAACATTAGGACATTGTTGTGGTACTTGGTGCCAGAAAAATAAATGATAAACAAAAATTAGAATTAAATAAACACAATGAAATGATAATAATATAGGGAGACAAGTGGGTGCAGGTACCAGTCAGAGCGGGGTCAGTTCACGTGCAAACGCAACACAGGGTCATGTGACTGGAACAAATCAGCGGGAGTGGGCAGGTCCACGATTGTCATTCATGACCAGAGAGGGGGAGAAATGGCTCATTCTGGAAGGTACTGAAACTGGATAATAAATCTGCTGAAATAGTTTTATGTTGGAGGGATTTAGTGCAAAAAATCTAACAAGTTTTGTATCGACCATTGAGTTATGAGACCAGAAGAATACAGAGTTATTTTGGGTTTGCTGCTTGTTCACACTGATCGGGCTTGACTCTAGACTGTTTCCAACTCTCTCACTTCTGCTGCAGTTTTTCTACATTTGAATCAGCTGGAAAACTTCACATTTCTTTACAAAAATAAGTATTTTGTAGATGGATTCTTCCTGATGTCGCCTGCTCTGGATACCATCAAACAGCTTGGGTGGAACCAGGAGATTGTTCACGTTTCCGATCTCATGGGGGCGTGGTCAGGGCGTACATGGTTACGTAACGGGCAGAAAAAAAACGTGACCACGTCGGGCAACGTAGCAGACCAACGGTCCAAAGTGACTCAGGCAGGTTGAACGTGTCGTTTTTCTGGTGAAATTTCCACCTCGCGAACACCTGATCTCAGGAACGCGGATCGCGTCTCTGCGTGGGACGGACCGGAAATGCGAACGGACGCGGGAGGATGAGTTCGGGACTCGGGTCGTTTTGAGGGGAAGATGTGCTCCGAGAGTGGAAGCAGCGCGGAGCTCCAGCCCGCCTGTAAGTTGGGTTTGTGACCGAGGAGTGTGTCTGGTGTCGCGGGGACACAAGTGGAGGTGAAACATGTCGAAGCGAGCCGCTGTTTGCTATCAGAGTGTCAAACATGTCCCCTCAGCCCCGGAGCCTCCTCTCCTCCTGGAGCTGAAGACCAGGCGCCCCCCGTCCCTCCTGGACCTGGCGGGATGTGAGACCTGGAGCGTGGACTTCTCCCCGGACGGAGCTTGGTTCGCCTGGTCGATGGGACACGGGATCGTGTGGGTGGTCGCCTGGCCCCTCGACTCCGAGTAGGTTTACCTGTAGTCCCCGTGACGCATTCAGGTCCCGTGGGAATTCTGAGCTTTTTAGCTAAAATTAGAAAGTATTGAATTACAGCGTCACGATTGCAGTTTCTGTTCATAGACAGCCTCGACAAAGTCACCTTGGGTGTTCAAACAACAACAATAATAAAATAAAACAAGTTGACACGTGAGTGACTGGATATACTTTAACTGTCATTTGAATTAGAGAAGGACCGCTGTGGGCTTTTGTATTGCTGATACCGATGCAGTAGAGGTCAGTCGCTGTCAGATATGAGCTGCTGCTGGTTTCTGCGGCCGATTTCCACCTCTGACATCTCGCTTTACGCCTCATTTCAATGCTTAAATGTCAGCGGACGCTCAACATTTCTGAATCTTACATGTTTGCACGGGATAGTTGTAAAATCAAGCATTGAACCAGTTAATCAAACAAATCAATAAACCGATCAAGTATTAAATATAAAATGGACAAAAATAAATATTTGTCGGTTGACGATAAAAATTTAAAGCATAAGTTTTTTCAAGAATATAAATATGTATTTTTAAAAAATTGGCTGCAGCACCAGGCTGCCCGCAGTTCTGCCTGATTTTAAATAGTCTGTACTAAAGAGGTGTGTCGGCCGAAATTTAAAAAGTTGTAGAAAATTATACGCAAAAACCGATTTACAGAAAAAACATATTTTCAGAAACAAATCACAGTATCTGTCTATTTATAATTGATCATAACATCTTAAATTGGTCTTTAATTAATTGTATTGCTTTACGTTATTCTAACATTTTTGTTTTTAAAGAGCAAGTCACCCCAAATCAACTTTTTTCTGTGATAAACTATATAAATGTGTGTCTAATCGTGCTGCAGACACGTGTAGTCAATAGTTTTGCGCTTTAGTGCATTTTAGTTGAAATTTTAATTTTCTGCCTAAATCTGTCAGTGTTGTGCCGTTGTCAGGTAAAACCTCTGCACTGTATTTGAATTTAAATCTGCCACCGCTATTGGCTAAGAAGTACTCTAGAACTTTAGCTGGTACCATATGATGTCACAATGTCATTGTGAGCCTGTGTGTGTGTGTGTGTTTGTTAGTGGCTCCGCCCTCTCGGTCTGCTAGGCAACAGCATTTGTTGCATTTTCCAACCAGGACGTGGGAGTTGTGTAATACTCTGGTAGGGGGTGACTTGCACTTTAAAGCAATCCTTATTGATTTGCCTTACTTCCTAAACTCTACCCCATAATAGTCCTGCCTAAGCATTGGCTATTAACCAACAGCAGTTGTCTGACAAAAGTTGTTTTAAAATCTTACTAATTTTAAGTTTTTCTATTTAAACTGTAAAAATAATCTCTACGAACCTACATTTAGAATTTCCTTCATGAGGAAAATGAGCACACTTCCTGTTTGAATGGCGCCCCAACATATGCAAACTTTTCCCCACATCATCATCATTATTCATAGAAATTGCACCAAGCCTCATCAAATGTGTGACAGAGAGAACGAGTACACACATCTGTTCATTTTCAATTTGCTGCCAAGTTTGGATCCGTCCTTGTTTTCATGACGACAGCAGCCTGGCGGTGAAAGCTGAGATGACAGTCGCTGTGTTGATGTGGAGCAGCCTAAGTGGGTGTTATTAGCTCCTTGGCTTTTTTCATTTGAACGGAACAAAAAAACAAACAGCAGCAGCAGAAAGAGTCACGCTCTCCCACTACGGTGTTATCAGCAGCAGCAGCAGCACTTCACCACCAGCTGAACCTCCGCCCACATTCAGTATCTGCATGCTTGATGCTGCTCTCACCAACAGAGAGGGTCAGGATGGAGAGACCGACAGAGGGGACAAGAGCTTCAGCTGCGGTCACCCGGTGTGGGGACTCGCCTTCGGACCCAGGCCTCCCAAATCGGCTCATCTGGCTAAAACGGCATCAAAAGGGAAAAACATCCTTCTTCTGGCCACCGGCCTGGAGAATGGGGTGATCAAGATCTGGAACGTGTTGACAGGTCGGCCATTGATGGTTGTCGTTTTGAGGAAATATTAGAATCAGCCTTAACTTCTTTCTTGTGGCCTGCAGGCAGTGCTGTGTTTGATCTGCATGGACACGAGGGAGTGGTCAGGGACCTGGTTTTTCCTCAGAACGGGTCCCTGACGCTCATATCGTCCTCTCGGGACAAGACTTTGAGGATCTGGGACTTGGCTCACAAAGGTACACACGCAGCTGAGTGAGTGGGAGGAGTCTTTTGACTTGGTAAAACATCAAGATGAGGGATAACATCAAGTGTTTTCAGTTGGGATGCACGATGTGTCGGCATCAATATCGGCCGATGTTGGTCCTTTTTTAACGTACCGTTATCGGTGCGATGATTCGAACTGGGATGATGTATTTTCTCCACCTCGTTTCTGTTTGTGGATCCGTGTGTAATTGCTTGGTCATGTGACTGTGATGGTAATCTTCGCACTTCATAGAAATAAAGCAAGACGTCACCACACACGACGACTCTTAAAACCGTTCACAGCCGTCCATAAATGACTTAAACAACAAAAAAACACGTTTAAAACTAAAAACTTTGGTTTAATAGTGAAAACGAGTCGAGTCCAACATTAACGCTTCTTATCGGGCTTCATCTCCTGGTGGTCGGGTCTAAGAAAACACATTTCAGGAAGCATTCTTCACTACTTGACTCTACAGGGAGTGCAGAATTATTAGGCAAGTTGTATTTCTGAGGAATAATTTTATTATTGAACAACAACCGTGTTCTCAATGAACCCAAACAACTCATTAATGTCAAAGCTGAATGTTTTTGGAAGTAGTTTTTACTTTTAGCTGTTTTAGGGGGATATCTGTGTGCAGGTGACTATTACTGTGCATAATTATTAGGCAACTTAACAAAAAACAAATATATACCCATTTCAATTATTTATTTTTACCAGTGAAACCAGTATAACATCTCCACATTCCCAAATATACATTTCTGACATTCAAAAACAAATCAGCGACCAGCATAGCCACCTTTCTTTGCAAGGACACTCAAAAGCCGGCCATCGATGGACTCTGTCAGTGTTTTGATCTGTTCACCATCAACATTGCGTGCAGCAGCGACCACAGCCTCCCAGACACGGTTCAGAGAGGTGTACCGTTTTCCCTCCTTGTAAATCTCACATGTGATGATGGACCACAGGTTCTCAATGGGGTTCAGATCAGGTGAACAAGGAGGCCATGTCATTAGTTTTTCTTCTTTTAGACCCTTTCTTGCCAGCCACGCTGTGGAGTACTTGGACGCGTGTGATGGAGCGTTGTCCTGCATGAACATCATGTTTTTCTTGAAGGATGCAGACTTCTTCCTGTACCACTGCTTGAAGAAGGTGTCTTCCAGAAACTGGCAGTAGGACTGGGAGTTGAGCTCGACTCCATCCTCGACCCGAAAAGGCCCCACAAGCTCATCTTTGATGATATCAGCTCAAACCAGTACTCCACCTCCACCTTGCTGGCGTCTGAGTGGGACTGGAGCTCTCTGCCCTTTACCAGTCCAGCCACGGGCCCGTCCATCTGGCCCATCAAGACTCACTCTCATTCCATCAGTCCATAAAACCTTAGAAACATCAGTCTGGAGGTATTTCTTGGCCCAGTCTTGACGTTTCAGCTTGTGTGTCTTGTTCAGTGGTGGTCGTCTTTCAGCCTTTCTTACCTTGGCCATGTCTCTGAGTGTTGCACACCTTGTGCTTTTGGGCACTCCAGTGATGCTGCAGCTCTGAAATACGGCCAAACTGGTGGCAAGTGGCATCTTGGCAGCTGCACGCTTGACTTTTCTCACTTCATGGGCAGTTATTTTGCGCCTTGGTTTGCCCACACGCTTCTTGCGACCCTGTTGACTGTTTTGAATGAAACGCTTGATTGTTCGATGATCACGCTTCAGAAGCTTTGCAGTTTTAAGACTGCTGCATCCCTCTGCAAGATATCTCACTATTTTTGACCTTTCTGAGCCTGTCAAGTCCTTCTTTTGACCCATTCTGCCAAAGGAAAGGAAGTTGCCTAATAATTATGCACACCTGATATAGGGTGTTGATGTCATTAGACCACACCCCTTCTCATTACAGAGATGCACATCACCTAATATGCTTAATTGGTAGTAGGCTTTCCGGCCTATACAGCTAGGAGTAAGACAACATGCATGAAGAGGATGATGTGGGCAAAATACTCATTTGCCTAATAATTCTGCACTCCCTGTAAGTGCAGCGGTCTGACTGTCCGTCCTTTATTGGTTCTCTCTGGCTGTTTTGGGCCCAAGCCTGCACACGCTCATATTTGTGACTCATGTTCCCTTCTTCTCTGGAAACGAATAACTTCTACGTTTTCTTTTGCTTCAGGTAAAAAGGTTCAGGTTCTTTCTGGCCATAAAGACTGGATCAGCTGCTGCAGCGTCTCGTCTGACTGCAGCATGATCGCGTCCGTCGGAAGGTTTGACAGAGTGAGTGCTTTTTTTTTCTTCTTCATTCCAAACCACGTTATGCTCGGGTCCATTCCAAACACTGCAGCAAAGGAGATTAGCGTACTAATGATCCCGAGGGATGCTATGTATAAATGTAGTTTTCTGCACGTCTTTCAATTCAAAGTGTCTCAGACGTCTCCTTTTATCTTCGTCTTGATGGTTTTGTTTTGAAATCCATTTAGGGGCAAAAAGCAGCCGGTTCTGCGTCAGATTACTTATTTCATATTATGTTTTGAAACTGAGGGACGATGTAGACTTCTGGACTTCCTCTGGTGTCAGGAGAACATGGTCAGAGATCAGGTTTCATTCCAAAACCCATCGGACCAAACAGACTCTGGTAGAAGCGCCTTGGAGAGATGCATCCTGCAGGTGTCGCTGTTGTCTGGTGTGTTATTAATTTTATATACTTTATTTAAAGGTCTTGTTTTCTTTTCTATAAATCAGCTGTGGTCTAGTATTCTAGTATAGCTCTTGGGAATAATGCAACCATGATGTTTTATCTCTAAATAAGAAACCTGAACGTCTTCCACCAAGTTGCTAATGGTTAGCTTCTACTAGCCAAGATGTGCTCTACTCTCTCCTGGCTGCAAAATCAATACAGCCTGTCTGTGGGCGGTCCCAAGCCAATCTGGGCGGAGCCGTGAATGGTAATTTACTTTGTAGAAGAGACAGGTTTTTTTAATGAAAAAAGAACAAGTATTAAATGGTTTCTCTGTGAAAAAGACCTGTACATTTTTCCAACTGTTAAGAACGTATTCCAGAAGTCTGTGGAGAAGTGCTTCACACCAGCAGAAGGAAAGAGAAGCCCCCCCCCCCCGACTGGTCACAACCAAGCGGTTGTCTGAATATGTCATCAGCGTGCGACAGTAGCACCGCGTAACATTCAGGCTAGGGCTGAAACGATTCCTCAAGTATCTCGAATAATTAGAGTACAAAAGATCCTCGAGTCAGATTCTCTGCCTCGAAGCTTCGTTTGATTCATGTTTAATTAATTCATGGCTTTGCAATCGCCCGGGGTCATGTTTCACCCGGACCGAAATAAACGGCGCGCATACACACTGCACTGAATACACACGCGAGTAGCGAATGTAACCTAAAGCTTGGTTTATGCTTGACGCGTCCGCGAGGTTCGCACGGCTCCGCGCGGCAAAATTGCATCATTTTAACAACCACGCCCCTCCACCACGCCTCCGCACGGCCCAAACTTTCCGCACCTAGGAAATTTTCTAACCACGCGGACGGTCGGACGTGGAAAAACATGGCGGACCGGCAAGAACTAGTATGGCAGAGGTTCGTAAATACAGACATTTGTATGATTCAAGATTAAATTCACTGTGTTGGGCCCAAATACTCACACTTCCACCCCTGTGCCCTTCAATTGCGCGTTCCTGGCCAGATGTGCAAATGCGTAGGGCGTCCCAATTCTCGAGTGTGGAAGGTGACCCGGCTCCTCCGGAAGGTGACCCGGATCCACACTTTCCCCAAGTCTGCATCAGTACAGATTTGAGGGTGTTGCCCACAGTCGCTGCTGCGTGGGAAGTTTGAGAAGAAGGTGAAGGCTTGCGTGCCTTTTCTGAAAATGTGTTTTCATTTTAAGACTTTTAATGATATTTGTTCATGCTCAGAATGTTTTAATTGGTAAAGATTTTTTTAAGTGGCATAAGCAGCGACCAGCATGCGTTGTGGTCGATGACGCAATGCTTCCTGTCCCAGTTCATAAATAATTAGCACACTTGTGCACCGTGCACTCGAAGCCCTCCTCCAAGTGAAGGCTTCAGAAGCCTGAACACTTTCTCCAGCGCCACCTGCAGGATGCTTGAGTTTTTCCTGTGACCTTTTTATTCTGACGGCGTTCAGGCGTCTGATGGGTTTTTAAACGAAACCTGATGGTTTTTTATCTGATCTGATGATTAACGGTGTTGTCCTGAGACCTGTGGATGTTCTGTACGCCATACTGAAGGAAAAGGAGACAATTACACGCAACAAAACAAACCCTTTTGCAGGTTTTTTTGTCTGACTATAAAGTTACACCTAGCTTGAAGGCCCTGGATTACAGAAACTCCCTTTGACCCAGCTTTTAAACATGGAGCGCTAACATAATCTCCATCTGCTCCTGGTGTGTTTTGGGTCAGACGTTCCCCGTGGAGCAACAGGAACGTGCTAATTTGACTCGTTCTCAGCTGCAGCTTTAGTAGAACCGGACTTTATGGTCACAGAAACAGTTTTCATGCTTAGTTTGTCCCGCTGACGAAGCCAGAACCTCCCTGAGAATCAAATTACCGGTATTTCCTGTTTTTTTTTTTCTAGCATAGCAACTTTAGATAATAACCTGAGCACGCTCACAGTAATTTTCCAAAAGTGTGCCGGTTCTTAACCCTGTGTGATGCCACCCTCGCCAGATGGTGTGTCTGTGGAGTCTCCGCTCGTATACGTTCATCAGGAACCTGATGGGGGCGAACCAGAAGCAGCTGTGTCTCCTGTCCTCCTGTGACTTCTCTCCGGACGGGGCGGTCCTGGCCACGGCGGCCTTCAGCGGCTCCAGCTGGTGGATTGACCTCTGGGACCCGTACACCGCGGAGAAACTGGCCACGCTGGCGTACGTTTGCTGTATGACTGAATCTTCCTGCAGCACCTGAGGCCATCCTGATCTCTTTGCTCCACATTTACTTCGTGTTGTTACCGACCTTTGACCTTCATCCACAGAGACTACTTCGACGACTACGGGCAAAACCAGATCTCAGCGATACAGTTCTCCCCCAACGGGCTGCATTTAGCCATTGTGACTGATGACAGGTGAGTGACGGTTTCTGAGATATTTGTCTGACTGGTTCAGCGGTTCCAGGCAGGTGTGTTGCTTCTGCAGAGCTCTGAGGGTCTGGGAGCCTGGAGAGAGACGCATGACGATGCAGACAAAGCGGGGCCGGGACTCTAACGGACTCTGCTGCAACTACCATCCACAAGGGGGCGTGATAGCTACCGGGTAAAAGAAGTCCTCCACTACTTGAACTTGGACTGTGTTACTGTTCCACAGCAGTGATAATGTAGCTCATAGATACATTTTATATCATCATATTTTCAGTGGAAGCTTGATGAAAATTTGAAATGCTCAGATTTTTCATGATAATCATTTCTGCAGGATCTGTACTAGAGATCGACAAATGTTGGTTTTTGTACCGATATGTACAAGACATGGTGAGCCGATACCGATGTGTAGGGGACGCGGTGAGCCGATACCAATATGTAGGGGACGCGGTGAGCCGATACCAATGTGTAGGGGACGCGGTGAGCCGATACCGTTATGTAGGAGACGCGGTGAGCCGATACCGTTATGTAGGAGACGCGGTGAGCCGATACCGTTATGTAGGAGACGCGGTGAGCCGATACCGTTATGTAGGAGACGCGGTGAGCCGATACCGTTATGTAGGAGACGCGGTGAGCCGATACCGTTATGTAGGGGACGCGGTGAGCCGATACCAATATGTACGAGACGCGGTGGGCCGATACCGATATGTAGGGGACGCGGTGAGCCGATACCAATATGTAGGGGACGCGGTGAACAGATACCGATATGTACAAGACGCGGTGAGCCGATACCGATATGTAGGGGACGCGGTGAACAGATACCGATATGTACAAGACGCGGTGAGCCGATACCGATATGTAGGGGACGCGGTGAACAGATACCGATATGTACAAGACGCGGTGAGCCGATACCAATATGTAGGGGACGCGGTGAACCGATACCAATATGTAGGGGACGCGTTGAGCCGATACCGATATGTACAAGACGCGGTGAGCCGATACCGATATGTACGAGACGTGGTGAGCCGATACCGTTATGTACAAGACACAGTGAGCCGATACCAATATGTACTGCCGATTGTCATGAGTCGAAATCTGGACGTTTTCCACCTTATTTTCATGCTAAAATGTCACAAATGTTGGTCGATGCACAAAAGACAAATTAGTTTAACTCAGATAGTCAGACACTTAAAGTTAGAGTATTTATTTAGAAGGTATTTGTGAACGTAAAAATACATTTAAAGGAAATCCCGCTCTTCTCCTGCAGAACCAGGGACGGCCACGTGAGGTTCTGGAGGCCTCCCAGGACCGTGCCCAGCTTGTGCCACCTGTGTAGATCCACTCTGCGCCACTCCGTGTCCACGCACCAGATGGAGGCACTGCCGCTCCCCCGGAGGATCCTGGAGTACCTCACCTACAGAAACATCCCAGAACGCCTCAGAGCCTGCTGCTCCTCAGACGAAGAGGACTGGGAGAGTTAACGAACCTGCTGCTGTTTTTCTACCTCTTCTGTTTCTAATGAAGGACGTTCACTAACGGGCAGGAAACCAGCTAGCTTTGTAATCCGCTTTCGACGCACTAAGGATTCATTTATTGCACTACCACTTTAACGAGGCACACACTCACATTTAGGACTTGAATAATGCAATTTTATACACTAATTTATTCTGTAAATAGGTGTATATAATTTCTGATTTGTGTTCATTTTAAGCGCAGGTACAGTTTTGCTTTATTTGCACTTGTTAACATTCAATAATAGAAACTGGACTTCTATTTAAAAAGGTTTTATTAAACAGATAAACACACATTTACATGCTGCAGAGCTTTATTTTCGGGCGTTGCCCCGGACCACGTGCTGCACAGTGAAGTCATCGCGGTGGGGGCACATGCAGCAGAGACCTGGACCCGTTCATCCTCCTGGTCAGCACAACACACTTCTCCAGCGAGAATTCAGGAACTTTGAGGTTTTCACGATTCGTTCTCCTTTTGTTGTGGAAAAGAACGGAACACCGCTTTTCTCTTAGGAGGCTTCACTGACCACCAGGTCTCGGACTGCCTGGAACGCCGCAACCATGGAGCTTAGCTGGATCTTCTCGTTGGTTCCCGACGCCAGCCGATGCCTGATGAAGACGAAACGTTAGATGAGCCATTTATTTCTCGAGATGGAATAAGCGTCGCACTCACTCGATGTCGGCCAACTTGGTGAGCAGGGTGATCCGGATAGCTGGAGGGAAGTCCACTAGGAAGAGGAGGAGAACAAAATCCATGTTGGCATAAGAAGTTTTGTACGAGACGATGTCCAGCAGGAAGTTTTATTTCTTTAAATCGCTCAGCCACCCCAGATGTCTCACCTCTGTGAACGAGAAGATGCACCTCAGTGAGGATGTCGTGTAGAGCCAGACCCTTCAGAGTCTTCAGCTGCAGGATTTCTGTAACACGCCGGTTAAAGAACAACAAACACGGCTGGTGGATGTCCGCTTTAGACAACTCACCATCGCACGATATTAGGAAAGCCTGCGATATTCCAGAACAGTGATTAATATGGCGATGACGATATTACTTGCAATTAGGGATTTGAATCTCCGAGCAACTCACCATTTGATTCGATTCCGATTCTCTGGGTGTCGATTCGATTCAGAATCGATTCACAATCAGTATTAAAGCGTGTCAGCTCCAGGATGAACTACTCTGTTGTACAAGTTAGTTAAAGCTACGGGACGTTTTTATTTGACTTTAAACTGGTCGTGCTCCAAAGATGCTAATGTACAAGGTAAACTAGCGATTCTAAAACTGTAAACAGAAACAATCTTTTGACCAAAAGCAACATTTATTTTTGCTTACCTTGTAAAACATAACACATCTCAGTGTTTCCCCTAGGAATTATTGGGTGTGTAAATTAGTGGGTGTGGTTTACGTCAATACATTATTTTGAGCTGCATGGTGGCGCAGTGGTTAGCACTGTTGCCTCGCAGCACGAAGGTTGCAGGTTCGAAACTCGGCTGCGGCCTTTCTGCGTGGAGTTGCGTGTTCTCCCCGTGCATGCGTGGGTTTCCCCCACACATCACAACATGCCCTATAGGGTATAAACTGTAAGTCGCTTTGGATAAAAGCGTCTGCTAAATAAATAAATAAACATTTTAAATCTGAAATTGATTTGGATTGATCAGAAGTTGATATGTGTATTGTTTATTTGAAAACTATTTACAGAGCAGCCTCAGAACTGAGATTAAATATTTTTGATCACAATAGTAAAGGAACTATTACAGAACAAGTTTTTCAGTAAAACCAGATCATTAATGTTTAAGTGCATGAATTAATGCATCTGAACTCATGCAGTAGGAACTAGGAAATACTAGAACCATCTTATTTTAATTTGATTAAACTGATTTTTTCCTAACGTTGTTGGCGTTTTCCCCACACACACTTAAACAAAACAATGTTGATTAAGGTGTGTGAGAGAGAATAATTTAAAAAAACCCGACCGGAGCGGAGGCAGTGACCGACGCAGCACGAGCCGTTTTCAGCTCGGTCTTGTCAAATGCACCACGTACGTTACGAAAAAAGTAACTTTAAATATTAAACCGAAAAAGAGGCGAGCTGAAGAAAACCTAGGGAGCTCTGGAGAAACGTGAGCAACAGTGAAGCAATCACAGAGATCCGTTACTGTCTGTGTGTGTGTGTGTGTGTGTGTGTGCGTGGATGGGGCGGACGGACTGAGCTCCCAGCTGCAGAGTTTTGTGTGTAGGGAGGGGTGGGTGCTCCATTTGACTGGCCAATCAGAGCGTGAAGGCAGTTACCCAATGAGGATTTTCCTTCAGCACGATTACAGATTTTTACGAGTTTTACTCGTTTCATGCTCGTATTCGTCAAAATGCTTTATCTGTACCGGATACTCGTCTGAAACGCTCCCCCTAGCTGTAACCACCCTGCCCTGCCTCCTCCTCCTCGCTACCCACCGGCTGTGAACACAAGCAACAACAGAGTAGCTCCCGCTGCTTCTTTGGGAAACGGCGCAACAAAAAAATTCTATAGAACGGGATCTTGTAGGTGTGGCGCTGGGATTTCAGCCATGGCGGCCCGCGACGGCTACGCCTATGTAAGGGAAACGCTGAATCTTTAGTTGCCCAACAGTAGCTTTGAAAGTAATACGGTCAAATACTTTTCAAGTATGTGTAGAAACAAGTTTAACATTTGAGTCCTCAACCTGTTTAAATAAAGTGCCTCAGATTTCTTACAAAGGAAAATGTGTTCTCTCATTTATCAGTAACTTAAAATAAATACATGAGTAATCCTGAGTACTCATTTATCAACTTAGAAAAAAATATGAGAATATCTCAAATTTCTGAGTATGGAAATAATGACATTCTAGTCCCCTCTTATCAGCAGATTCAAACATAAATCATCCCAGTTTATGGGACCACAAAAGTAATCTGAGTACTGACTCTCCTAACAAAGACCAAAACCTGTAACGTGCCAAATATTTAATAATAATAATAATAATACATTTTATTTCAAAGCGCCTTTCAGGACACCCAAGGTCACTTTACACAACACACGTAATAAAATACAATAAAACAATAATAAAACCCAAAGAAGAAAAAACAGAGAGAAACATTTCAATAAAATCAGAGGTTGTAGGCAGATTTAAACATATGTGTTTTGAGTTTTGATTGGAAAAGGGTAAAACTGTCGATGTTCCTGATGTCTGGGGGAAGTGAGTTCCAGAGTCGAGGAGCAGAGCGGCTGAAAGCTCTGCTCCCCATGGTAGCGAGACGGGCAGAAGGAACCGCAAGATGGATGGAAGAAGAAGATCTGAGTGAACGGGACGGGGTGTGAATACTTATAAGGTCTGAGATATATGGAGGAGAGAGGTTGTGGATTGCTTTGAAGGTATGGAGGAGAATTTTGAAGATGGGCCTGAATTTAACTGGGAGCCAGTGGAGCTGCTGGAGAACCGGCGTGATGTGGTGAAAGGAAGGGGTTCTGGTGATAATACGGGCTGCTGAATTCTGGACCAGTTGCAGTTTATGAAGGAGTTTGTTGGGGAGACCATAAAGAAGTGAATTGCAATAGTCGAGACGGGAGGTGACGAGGCTGTGGACGAGAATGGCGGCAGTGTGAGGGGTCAGTGAGGGACGAAGACGGTTTATGGAACGTAGATGGAAGTATGCTGTCCGAATTAAGTTATTAATGTGAGCCTGAAAAGAAAGGGAGCTGTCGAGAATGACACCCAGACTCTTGACATGAGGTGAGGGGGAGACTGTGGCACTGTCAATAGTTAAAGAAAAGCTGTCAGATGTTGAGAGGGTGGAGTTAGTGCCAACTAGAAGAAGTTCAGTTTTATTGCCGTTGAGTTTGAGGAAATTAGAGGTGAACCATGATTTGATTTCAGAGAGGCAGAGTGTAAGGGAGGATGGTGGGAGAGTTGAGTTGGGCTTACTGGAAATGTAGAGCTGGGTGTCATCTGCAAAGCAGTGAAACTGGATATTGAATTTGCGGAAGATTTTGCCGATAGGGAGGAGATATACTATGAAGAGGAGGGGCCCCAGGACAGAGCCCTGGGGCACACCTGACTTGACTGGGGAGGGTTCTGAGGTAAAGGATTTTAACTGGATGAACTGAGTGCGGCCAGTAATGTAAGATTGAAACCAGCGGAGGGGGGTGTGAGTGATGCCTAAGGAATAGAGTCTATTAAGGAGGATGGGATGAGAAATGGTGTCAAAGGCCGCACTCAGATCGAGGAGAATAAGAATAGAGATTAAACCAGAATCAGCAGCAATGAGTAGGTCGTTAGTGATCTTAATAAGTGCTGTTTCTGTGCTGTGGTGGGGACGGAAGCCAGACTGAAACTGTTCATAAAGGTTATTGCGGGTGAGATGTGAATGGAGCTGAGATGCAACAGTTTTCTCAAGGACTTTGGAAATGAAGGGAAGATGGGAAATGGGACGGAGGTTATTGAAATCATTGGGATCTAAACCAGGTTTTTTTAGAATAGGGCTGACTGAAGCGGATTTGAATAGGGATGGGACCGTACCAGAGGATAGTGAGGAATGAATAATGGCTGTTATAAAAGGGAGCAGAGAAGAAAGGCAGGATTTAACTAAAACAGTTGGAATAGGGTCCAGTTGACAGGTGGAAGGTTTGGATTTGGTGATGTAATCTAATATTTCTGAGGGATGGGGAAGTTCAAAGGAGGAGAACGGAATGGTGGGTTCAAATAAATCAGGAGAGGGAGGGGAGGAATGAGGTAAAGAGAGATGGATTCTATTGACCTTCTCATTAAAAAACTGAAGGAGAGAGTTACAGGTTTCTGAAGAGTAAAGATGGATGGGTAAGGAGTCGGGAGGCTGAAAAATGCTGTTCATGATGGAAAATAATGTTTTAGTGTTGCTGGAGTTGGACGAGATGAGACCGGAGTAATACTGAGATTTGGCATGGGAGATGGAGTCCTTGTAGAGAGAAATCTGAGCAGAATATAAGTCTTTATGGATGGTGAGACCGGTTTTCTTGTAGAGTCTTTCAAGCCTCCGGTTGGTAGCTTTCAAGGAGCGAAGGGCAGGGGTGAACCATGGAGCAGACCGAGTAAAATATACAGAGCGGGATTTGATGGGAGCAAATGAATTAAGGATAGAAACCAGACCGTTATTGTACTGAATGACAAGATCATCGGGAGTAGAGGACAAATTAGGGGTCAGGGTGGCAAAACTGGAGGACAGGGAGGCTAGATCAATGTCCTTAATATTACGAAAAGAAATGATACGTGGTGACTTGATGATGGAGAGACGGAGGGGAACAGAAAAGGAGATGAGGAAGTGGTCCGTGAAAGGGAGCGGGTCAGCTGTGCAGTTGGAGGGGGTCAGGCCGGAGCAGCAGATTAAATCCAGGGTGTGACCTTTAATGTGAGTGGGAAAATTGGCATATTGATGAAAACTGAGGCTGTCCAAAGATGAGGAGAAGTCTTTGCTGAGGGGGAGGGCCATATTGTCCATATGAATATTAAAATCACCAAGTAAAATTACATTTGGGGAAAGGGCGGACAGATGGGATAAAAGAGCAGAGAGTTCATTTAAAAACTCAGGGCTGAACTTGGGGGGACGATAAACAGTGACAATTATTGTGGGGGTCGGGCCGGAGAGTTGACAGGCGAGGCATTCCAGAGTGGTGAGAGGAGGAAGGTTTACGGGAAGGACCTTCCAAGTCTCGCGATACAGTATCGCGAGACCACCGCCGCGGCCCGACCCACGGGGTTTGGAGAGGTAAACAAATCCGGGAGGAGTACAGTCATTGAGTTGTGAGAAATCGCTGGGTTGTTGCCATGTTTCGTTCAGACAAAGAAAGTCTAGCTTATGGTCACTGATGGTATCTTGGAGGAGATGTCCTTTACCAGAGAGGGAGCGAATGTTGAGAAGACCAAAATTAGCAGTGCGGAAGTCCCTGGCGACAGGAGCATTAGTCCGACTAGCCAGCCGGGCTAACACGCTGGAGTCGGCAGCTCGGCAGGTATTCCTGGGTAGCCGCCGGCTAGTCGTGGACCAGAAGGAGGGTATTCCTTTGGAGCCGTCGAGATGGAGGTTCCGCCGGGACCCCCGATGGATATACCGACGGCGAGGCTGGAAGGTGATGTCGGGGAAGAGGCACAGAGCTGGTGGTGGAGATCCGGAGTAGCGAAAGCGGAGGTTGAAGAGCTCCGCCGCCGAGTACTGGAGAAGGCCATCCACGGACAGAAGAATGAGCGACAGGATGATCCAGGCCAGTGCGAGGCACACAGAAATCCTGCTGGACCTCATTATGGAGTGGAGCAGGGAGGTGGTGATGTGCAACCAGAACGCAAGCTGAACAGGTAGGTGAAAATGAGTTTTCACCGACACAGGGATGTGACCAGGGTGAAAAAGAAGAAAAAAAAAATACAAAAAGTTTGTTTGCCAGCGAGCAGCGGCAGCGAGACGCGCCAGCGTTCACTCAACCGGAACCGGGTCATCCAGTTTCAGTTTCAGTATTTCAGTTCTTGGAATCAATTCTGAACCTTTGTGGATCGATTCTGAATCTTTATAAACAAGAATCCCGATTCAGACTTGAATCGATTTTTTTCAGCACCTCTATTTGCAATAAATAAAAACTTAACTCAGGAACTAAAATAATCAAAAACAAAGAAATAAAAAAAGTCATAAAAATGAGAAAAGCAAAAGATGCGAGGAAAGGGAAAAAGAAAAGGCGATCGGTGGATCCCGGGAAAGGCTAAATCAGCAGAACTAAGCTGACTCAGGCGTTTGCCAACCATCAAAATTAAGTGCCGTCCGCCTCGGGGGCGGGCCTCCAACGCATGAGAACCCACCCGACTGGCCAAACGGGTGAAAAGCTCTTTTATTTGTTAAGAAAACATCATGCCTCCATCTGACAGAACGCATCATGTGTAGCAAACATTTGAGCTGACCATTGCGATATTTATCTGTTCTTTGCAATATGCATATCGTGCATGCAGATATCGCGATAACGATATATTTACGACATATTGTGCAGCCCTACCACCACACATTAGGTGGTGGTGAAGGATACGGTTGTAAGCAGTGTTGAAGTCTTTGTTGAGGCACCAGTCCAGGATGTTGGCGATGTCTGAGCGAAGGGGCTGGCCCGTACAGGTGTACACCGTGTCCTCCGTGACCTTCCCGTACGCCATGCTGGTGCTCTGAAATCCCAGAGAGAGCACCAGTTTACCCCTCTACTGATGTGATGATGAACGCTGTGGCGACTTAACACTTCCAGGTAGGGATGCACCGATACGATACTGGTATCGGCACCAATACCAGTATCGGTAAAGGTTAACCGATACCAATGCAGTTGTTTGAAAATGGCTTCACTGTAACTTGTCATTTCTGTTCACCTAATATTTTAGTTTTGTGATGATTTCCATTCATATATTTTACTTTTTATCTTCCTCACAGTCTTTTCCTGTTGAAAGCAGAGAAGAAAGTAAAATCTGTATTCCAAATCATTGCATTTTTTGTGTGGTAGAAGTATCGGTAATCGGTATCGACGAGTACCCAGATCCAAGTATCGGTATCGTATCGGTTTGGGAAAAAAGTGGTATCGTTGCATCCCTACTTCCAGGCGATCGAAAATGAACGTCTGGGCCAGAAAGAAAGCAGATTTAAGTCGTACCTGCAGAATGTTGAGCGATCTTCTCATATCACCAGATGATAACGTCACAATGGCCTTCATTCCATCTGGAGTCACTTCAACGCTGCCACATGTTAAAAAAGTTATCCGGTTAATTTTTAGTTTAAATTAGTTCCAATCCATCCGA
Source organism: Nothobranchius furzeri (assembly GCF_043380555.1). Classification (NCBI taxonomy): domain Eukaryota; kingdom Metazoa; phylum Chordata; class Actinopteri; order Cyprinodontiformes; family Nothobranchiidae; genus Nothobranchius; species Nothobranchius furzeri. Next base: position 34,480,836 of record NC_091750.1, on the reverse strand, counting down.
TTAAAACCTAAATATAAATCTCTTAATGAAACGCTTTAGTCTAAATTCAAGTCCAGAATCTTTCCTAAAGGAGCAACTCTGATGGGAAGACTTGGGAAAAGGCCTGGAGAAGGTTTAAATGCTCTGAGGTGTGAAAAGTTCTCCAATCCATGCACTTCATGCGTCTGCATGAAAGCAAAGAAAAAATAAAAATGTTTAAAGTCGTTGAAAACACGATGGCATAAAACGATCATTTGTGATTTTTGGTATCTTACATTAAATCAAATGTTTGCAATAATTAGGGGAACTTAAATGTTCACGTGGAAGAAGAAGCTCAGAACTCTGACTTCACCTCAGATGAACTCATCTGTGATTTTTGGGGCAGGTTTTACCACAGCAGCTTCTGCGGAGCTTAACGACCTGCTGAACAGGTGATTCAAGCATTGAATCAGGTGTGTTGGAGCAGAGAAACAACTAAAACACGCTGGACAGGGCCCCTAGAGGACCAGGATTGGGTGCAAAAACCGAATCTGCAAAAGAAAAGAGAAGAAATGTTCCTACTTCTCCTGCTGGATAACGTGCTCCAGTCGGGGGACCATCTGGTCGGGAGAGAGCGGGCCGAAGCGGAACCTGGTGCAGCGAGACTGCAGAGCGGGGATGATCTTCGACAGGTAGTTACAGATGAGGCAGAATCGAGTGTTTTCTGTGAACTTCTCAATCACTACGACAGAGGAGGTCGGCACAAGCAGGAGACGTTAAAACTAACGCAGCGAACAGAAAGTGTTGCTTGCAGTAGGAAATGATTGCAAACATTTTAAAGTTCTGATAAGAATCACAAATCATCACCGTGGGTTTTTGTTCTACCAGCCAGCATTTCTAAACCAAACATGAAAAGGATCAAATATTCTAAAGCAAGACAGGGTCTGACAGCATCTTTTCTATGCATGCCTCAGTTAAATACGAGTAAAATTGCAATCAGCAACAAAACCCACAGCGACCAGCAACAGGAAACATGTTTTCCCATTTCCTCCCAGTTTGAAACTCCTAAAAGAATCCGTTTGGAAACAAATCTGGCTTTGGAAAGCAGATCCACCATTTTAAAAGCAGCCAGATTATGAGGATGCTCAGTCAGCTGTGAGGCTCACAGTGGGCGGCGCCCTGGAGAACAGATGGCTCACCTCGGCGCAGTGCATTCTGGGCATCCTGGGTCATGGCATCGGCCTCGTCCAGAATCACCAACTTGAAGCCTTTCCTGAAGGAACAGAAAAGATGACAGCCGTACAGGTACCTGCAAAATCTCAGAGGTTCTGGGTCCCAAAAGCCCTTTTAGTTTGTTTATACCCACTTAAAAATAGTCCTGGTACTAGCAAAGCTCAGAATGGGACCTCGTACAACGTCAATCCCTCTGTCGTCAGACGCGTTTAGCTGCAAAGAAAAAGCAAAGTTTCTGAACAATCTCCGAACCCTCGTGAGGTCATTCCAGCACAGGAAGAAGCCCTGAACACTCATGAAAGTGTTTGTTTACCTCCAGCACCATGGAATTGAACTCTTTATCCTTGTACAGCTGCCTGGCGCAGGCAAGGATCGTGGAGGTTTTGCCTGTTCCAGGGGGACCGTAGAACAAAAGGTGGGGAAGCTTGTCTTCGCTGATGAACCTCTGGACTGAAGGTAATAAAATAAGTTATTAACAAAAATAAACTCATTTATAAGTATGAAAATATAATTTCAAACACACGAAATCAGAGAAACGTTTATTTTTATCATGATTTTAGTTACTAAAAGTAGAATTTTATGATGTGAATATTTATTTTACACAGATGAAGCTTCAGGAAAGAAGACAACAACGTGTTTTACTTGCAGATACTCACGGGTACTCAGGATATCTTTGTGTGAAATTAAATCGTCGAGGGTTTGAGGTCTGTATTTTTCTACCCTGAAATACAAAACAAGTGCGTCAGTTATATTATAAACAATAACTACTTACTGAATGATTAAAGCTTGACAGCACAGAAAGCAAACATATTAGCTCAAATAAAACCAATCTGTAGATTCCGTTGCCATTTTAATCATTATTGTCGAACCTAACAAGGTCTGTTTGACGAGTTTGTGCAACGGTAAAAGGTTAAAGTTATGATGGGGGACACAAGTGTGAACACTTCAGCTACTAGCATGCTAGCTAGCTAGCACTAAGCACCTTTGCGTAATTAAACACGCGCTTTCTGCTCACCAAGGTAAATTCCGAGACTGCAACGGGACTTTACTCGTAGACGCCATGCCTCCTGCAAATGAACAATAATCACAAATAAACACTAGAATTTTAGCCTGTTCGTTAGCTTGTAACCCTGCCTTGTTTTGCCGCGCTCACGAGAGAAACGTGCGTCAAAACGTCAATACGTACAACCAATTGGATGACGGTATTTGTCTTTGTAGTGGGCGGGGTCACTGTGGTTAGTTGAGCGCTGCAAAAAGTTAACACAACTGCGACTAATCAGTACGCTGCAAGAAATGTCAAACATTGTTGTTCCTCTTCAAATTCGTTTAAATGTCAAACTTTTTCTTTTCTCATTGCAAATAAATCACTAGAAACCAATAAAACCAAAAATATTTATCCAGCTTGATCAATTATATTAGCCAGAATGTCCTGAAAGAAGCACAACGTAAAAACAATTATGTCAGCTATTTCCAGATACGACGACGATGATGATGATGACTAGATGTTTGTCACTACCCACTTTGTACCTAAACATTCTAATTTCTTTAGAAAATGTGTTATGAGCTATGCCCGTGTTAAGATTTACCTAAAATAGATCACATTTTTCATGTAAACACAGGTTTATGGTTTTATTGTGGTTTAAAGTCCCCTTAAGTCAAATAACCCCGAGAAAATTAATATAAACCTAAGTTTGACCTTAGCCTCATTTTGATCTTTGACTAAACAATCTATGATTTTTCAGCGATGCTTGCACTGCGATCTTTTTAATCAAATATATATATATATATATATATATATATATATATATATATATATATATATATATTGTGTGTGTGTGTAAGTGTGTAATAAGAGTGCACATATATGTGGCGTTGATATGAGTAAATGAAATAGAATAAAAAAATCTTTGACTCGGACATGAAGAAAACCCGTTTCTCATCCAGGCCTGGAGTTCTCGCGAGAGCGGCCCCTCACGGCGGAGCCTGGGCGCTGCTATGCTGTTGCTGTGGGTTTGATTGACAGGAATCATGTCGGTGTGGTGGGAACGTACCGGGATGCTGCTGCTGCCCAGGGAGACACGGAGGACCCGCATCCAGCAGCGTTAAGCGCTCCAGACTTCCCTCCGAGCTGTCCGCTTACGATGCGCTGAGCCACATCCCTCTTTTCCTTTCTTTTCTTTTTTTTCTTTCAACATCCTTCTGAGAGGAAGAGGCACCCAATGGATGCTGTGTCAAACCGCGCAGTCCAGCTCGGTGTCTTCATGCTGCATCTGATTTAGCCCACCTTGATGATCCAGCAGGACTGATGGAGGCGATGGAGTCGACTCTGTCACGGCTCAAACCCTGAATCCAAACCCGCAGCATCTCTTTTCATGGCGTTCTGCAGGTCGCTGTACTCCGTGGGCTCCTCCACGTTTATTTCCTTCAAATAATCTTTATCGTTGTCATTTTTCTCCTGCAAAGAGAACTATCCACCCACTGTTCGCCAAACAATGAACGAGGAGATGACAAAAAGCGAGGAGCAGCATCTGAGTTTGCAGAAAGCCTTGCAGCAGTGCGAGTTGGTGCAGAACATGATAGACATAAGCATCTCTAGTTTGGAGGGTTTACGGACCAAATGTGCCACATCCAACGACTTGACGCAAAAGGAGATAAGAACGCTGGAGGTAAGCTTTTATTGGTGTCTCTTTTGGACGTGGTGCATCTCCACCTCCATCCATCCCGAGGGCTGCCACCGTGCTGTTTTTAGGCCACTCTGCATATTTATGTGCATTTTTCCAGGGGGCATTGTGCTGCCAATGCATTCATATGCAAAGATCTCCGCTAAAAGCTCGCCGCTATCTGTTTTATTTGTTTGTTTTTTTGTGTGCAGTGCAATGAATCAAGAGGCCACGGTGCGTCTGCAGTGGGTTGTTTTACAGACTTGCGCATTCTGCAGGTGGCGGGGATGAAGGTGGCTCTTCATCAGAGTATGATGCGAGGCCTATAGGCTGCCCGTGTTTACAATCCATTACCAGCAGACGACAGCCTGCGCATCTGCTGTGGCAGCGTGTCCCAGACCCCATGAGCGGTTATGCAAGACGCGCGGATAACTGACATTGTTGCAAAATATCCCTTAATTGGCCCGCGGGGTATTCCGTAAATTGCGTTACGTAATGGCCATAAATACCCTGGTGTTTTTGTTTGAGATGTCACACTGCCCGTTCTGAGACCACTTAAAACAGGCGCGCGCGCGCACTTTCAGGACATAAAATGGCATAAAGTGCGCAAAAAGGTCAAAGAAAACCCCGCACAGCAACCTGCAGACTGCACAGCTTTAAATGGCCTGCAAGAATGTATTTATTTATTTTTTGGGGTGATGTCTCAGGAGATTAAAACAAACACCATTAAGTGCAATAAAGCGCCCATAAACTCACCACTGAGTACCATCAAATCACTTAAAAGTCCCAGCTGGAATATAATTGATAGGTTGCATAAAAATAGCCGATCATAAAGTCTCCTGAGAGTGATCCCACATGTTATAATAAACACGTTGTAATGCCTTATGTCACGTGGTTAAAGATAGTAGGTGATACAAAGGCTTTCCAAGATGATGGAGGAACTAATAGTGCACATTTGCTGCCAGTTCTTAGCCACAGTGTGAAGATGAATGCTCACTATGTTCCCAGAATGCCTGGCAACGCCTCATGGGTAAAGAATCCCAGAAAACAATCACGTCCGTTTTAAAGAGGACATATTATGACTTCTCAAGTTATGATATTTGGTTCAACATTTTTATGAAGTGATTTGCACTAAATACCCCTCATGAAAAGAGATTTCCACTGTTTTATTCTTGACATTTTCAGTACCTTCCAGAATGAGCCGTTTCAACACCGTCACTTTAGCTGTTTTTACAGGACCAGAGCGTTGGAAAAACAGGATTTGCGCGGCGCCCTGGGCAGGATAAAGGTCGTTTATAAGATCGGACCGTGGTGGTAATGTGGCACAATCGTGGCAATTTAAGATTAGGTGATGGCGGCATAAAGGGGGTATGGGGGCGGTCTCTGCGCTGTAGCAGACTTCCATTTATCTTGGACATAACTTGTTTTTTATTGCGATTGAAGCCGTGATCGTTAAGGTTTTTTTAACAAGCAGCTCCTAAAGGTGTCTGTCCCCATCGGTCCCTGTGCAGTCTCTGGTAATCTGAGCTTCAGCTCTAACAGAGAGGCTCGTGGAGTGCTGCGGCGCTCCAGTTTGCCATCTCAGCTGATTTTTTTCAAAAAGCAAACCTTATTGCCCGTGTTTACTTTCATTTTCAATACATTTACCAGCCGGAGCTCAGCAATAACTCCCCACGTCATTGTGACATCTGCCTCTGTTGCACCAGGGCACATACGTACAACAGACCATTTACGCAATATTACCACCAAGCGACGCGGAACAAATGCAGCAAAATTAGCGCAACGCCATGCTGGCATGGCGCGTTTATAGACCTGCCATTGCGGTAATATGACGCCGATTTGCCGGCATGGTGTGTCTTATAAAAGAGGCTATAAAGAATACAAGGTGGAGCTAGTCTATGCCAACCCCTCCCCCGCTCAGGCTGCTATAAGCTAAGGAACTCAGATATCAGAAGGGGTTCAGTAGAGAGGTTCTATTCTAATTTCCTGTTTGTGACATCACAAACTGGGACTTTTTGAATCATCTTGTTTTGGCACAAAATTGTTGACACCAAACATGGACAGATGATGGATGGATGTTTATTGCATGTTTAGAGTTTATAGAGGCAGTAGAGACCCACATGGCTGCACAAAAGGATGCCGACGGTGAGTTGTGCATAAAAGATCCCCTTTAAAAGATAACTTGGAAAGACTCGCTCAGTTTTGACTTGAAGAGACATCAAAACGTTTTCTAAAATGCAATTTCATTATGTGCAATTTCATCATAAAAACGCCCATTAAATTGCACAAATTGCCAATATTTAGCCATGAAATGGACCCCCACTTCTCTAAATACACGCAGCCAGCAAATAGCGTCTTCCTATACTACTGACAGAACATGAGCGTTTATTTCAAACTACAGTTCCTTCAGTTTTCAACAATAATATTCATATTGCTTGCTTTCCTAATATTGTGCAGCCTTTTGGGGCCTGTACACAAAGGAAAAATGTCACGCTCCCCAACTTTTTCTTTACATTTGGCGGTAGTCTGGTTATTTAAGTTATAAACAAAGTGGAAAAGTTAAAGTCGATCTGCTCTGACGACTATATTAGAGTTTTCCTGCTTTTTTATCCACATTTGTTGGGAATAAAATGATGTATGATTTTAAAGCACATATTAGGAATTGAATAAAATAATTTAAAAGTAAAGACAATGTACAAAATCTTCTATTTGACCACTCGAGGCATTTGCATCTGTGAAATATTTGACTTATTTTTGTTTGATGAGGTTTTAATGAGAGTGATGCCACCTGCACTGGGATTAGCACGAAGCTAATCCAGAGGGCAGTAATGAAAACCAGCAGTGAGATAACAGAAGAGAAGGAGGCCATAGCTAATAAACAGTAATGACTTATTAATTAGTTCATTACCTATTGATTGATTTTCATGCAGGGAGACTAAATATTGCTGATGTTGCAGTTGTTTTCAATCAAAGAAAGGGAAAAAAGCAGCAGATACATGTTGCACCAAGTTGTTGCAGAAAATAAAAGAATTAAACATCCTTTTATTTTGGAGAGTGCAGCAACAAGTTGAAGTCATGGGAGTGTGCACACCTTTTCTTGTGAAAAACTCGGTACATTTGAACTTATATCCGTTTGGAGTTTCATGCAAAGCAGATGTTGTTTAGCCCGATTTAAGATTAGTCATTCTAATAATAACAGTTAAGAATTCAAGATTTCCTCCAAGCAAAAAGAAATATCATCCAAAATGTCGTTTAGGTCGAGCTTAAGCTCTAATTGCTGCGCCAGTACGGTTTGTGACTTCCCTTTGCATTTTGCAAGTGTGCATTCACAGATTTGAGTCATTTCCAAATGTAAAGTAAATATTTTTTTGCAGATTGATGGAATCCTGCTGACATTTAGGCGCATTTGCAGAGTTCTTCAATAAATTAGCTGAGCATCACATTAGAAAACACGTGAAAGCCAAAGCGCAAATGATTAAGTTGTCTAAAGGCTATAAGGGATGTTTATTTTAAATGATTAACTTTCTTTCAGCTTTACTTTAGTTTTTTGACGTATAAAATTTTCTGGTGCATTTACTTTACTACAAATCATCAAATAGACCTGAGAACAGAATAAATAAGCTGATTTTGTTTAGGATCTGTGCCACAGCCACCTGTTATTCCCATAGAAGGTGTCAAATCTCAGTTTCACTTGAGTTATTCATTCAGACTTTTTAAATGTGAATAAATGAAAATTTGGTGACATTATTTATTATTGACCCTCTCTGCAGAACAAATGAAAATAGTCTATGCTGCACATTCTACATGTGTTCTCATCACATTCCTCATCCATCAGTTAGGATCACAGAAAGTGAGAAACATGAATCCCGCCCACGTTGGAGGATTTTGTCATACGTTGTCGTGGGCTGCCATGCTGTTGTTAAATTTAGGCGACAGTTCTCCACCATAAAACACAATTTCAAAAACATCCAGGAACTATCGCTGCAAAACATGGCCTGGATGTTGCTTTTCAGCTTGATTAACGTCCGTTTTTAAAAATTATTACAGAAATAATGATCAGAGCGACATGAGGAATAAAAATGAATAAATAATCTGAATCATAATGATGTTCATGTAAAAATCTGTCTGTTTTTTAAATTTTCCACTATAACACTTAAAGAGCAAGTCATCCCCTAATCAACTTATTTTTTCTGATAAACTTTATAAACGTGTTACACCCCTGAAACGGGAGAAAGAATCACGAAAGTGATTTGTGGGTGACGGTGGCACAGGAGTTAAGTGCTCGTCCCGTAATCGGAAGGTTGCAGGTTCGAGTCCCGCTCAGTCTGTCGCTGTCGTTGTGTCCTTGGGCAAGACACTTAACCCACGTTGCCTGCTGGTGGTGGTCGGAGGGACCGGTGGCGCCAGTGCTCGGCAGCCTCGCCTCTGTCAGTGCGCCCCAGGGCAGCTGTGGCTACATCGTAGCTCATCCCCACCAGTGTGTGAATGTGTGTGGGAATGGGTGAATGACTGATTGTGTTATAAAGCGCCTTGGGGGTTCCAGGACTCTAGAAGGCGCTATATCAAATACAGGCCATTTACCATTTTACCATTTGTGGGCTGCTTCTCTCATGCAGTCGTTTAATGCAATGAGGAGCGAGCGCGCCGTTTTCCCCCTAGTGGAAGGCTAAGTCACTACTAATCGATCACAGATAAGACTTGTTAGTCGATGGCCGATACACAATTCACTATTATTAACTAAAATGACTCTAACATGAAATATTAGCTTTTAAACAGTAATGTTAATATATTTACATTGGTCTGTTTTTAATCCATATGAACTGCTATGAATTTACGTTCACTGTGAAGCATTGGTACTGTAAAATGTGCATTTCTTACCACACTATTGTTCAAATGAAATCAGTCTTATAACAAATAACGAACAGTCACTGGATCCTCCTTGGAGCTGCATAGAGGGTTATGAAAGCAGTCTTTTAGCCTATCACAAATGCACGTCTAATCGTGCTGCAGACACATGTAGTCAGTAGAGTTAAAATTTAAATTTTCTGCCTAAAACTGTCAGTGTTGTGCTGTTGTCAGGTAAAAACTCTGCACTGCTTTTGAATTTAAATCTGCCATCGCTATTGGCTAAGAGGTACCCTAGAATGTTAGCTGGTACCATATGATGTCACAATGTCGTTGTGAGCGCGTGTGTGTGTATTTGTTAGCGGCTCCGCCCTCTCGGTCTGCTAGGCAACAGCATTTGTTGCATTTTTCAAATAGGAAGTGGGTGTTGAGTAATTCTCTGGTAGGGGGTGACTTGCTCTTTAAAAAGTTAGATTGAGATTCTAAGCAGAGAACCGGCTCATTCCTGGCTGACCCGTTCCCAACACGAGGAGTATAAATTATTTATTAGATGCAGAAAAATAATTTCATCAAATGTTTCTTTTAATAGGAAAAATCCCTGCTAGTCAAAACCAGCTCATCATTAATGTGCAAGTGTCTGAGATGAACGGTTTATTTCAGCGTCCGCTTGTGTTTCCACTAGAGGAGTTCTGGTAGAAGGGGAAGTGATGGAAGAACCCGGTCCTCTCTGTTGTCTCTTCATACAAAGGACTGTTCTAAGATGTCAGTCTATCTCTGACAATCTTCTGCTTCCTGAAACAGAAGCACCAGAGCTTTTTTTCCACAGAAAACGACTCAGAATGCATTCATTCATTCATACTAGAGACTTGTTGGAAAACAAAGAGTGGCTGAGACCTTTAAAGCATCCAGATGGAGAATCAGGATTAGTATTTTCATCAGAAACCTGCCAAGTCCTGCACATGTCTACTGCCCTCTGGTGGAGGATCTACAGTTGTCAAGGGCCAATTTTATTTCTTTATTACTCCGATAATGTTACATAATCAAACAGGTTGTTAACTTTTACATTACTTTATATAACTTTAGACAATAAAAACTTCCATTTTCAAAACTAGACATTTTTTGGGTCATTGCTATACAGTGTTGGGAATGCTACTTTAAAAATTAATTAGTTATAGTTACTGATTACTTTGCCAAAAAAGTAACCCAGTTACTTACTGAGTTTCAAGATTATAAAAGTAACTAATTACCAAGAAAAATAACTACTTAGTTACTTTTTTCATTAAAGAATGCAAGAAAATGGGTTTAAACTTACTTAATTTACTATAAATTACTACAATACTGAAATATAAATAAGTAATGACTGGAACATAATAAAATGTATGTTTTTTTAAATAAAACAGAATAATTGAAATAAATGAGCAGTTAACAGGAGGAAATACAAACAGGAACATTACACTAATGTAGATTATCAAAAGGTCACTGTGTGATATTTAACAATCAGCTAAAATTTATAATTGCAAATACAAACACCTGTAAATGTTCCTGAGCCTTTAGTTGGTCTCTCAGTCTAGTTAAATAACTGAAACAGATGCAATTTTGCACAGTATTCTGATTTTTCCAGCTTCACATAAGTGTGTGTTTTTAGCAGCATTTCTGTAGCAACAGATTGTGATTACCAGCAGGTAATCCAGTAATGGTTAAATAAATAATTAAAATCCTTTAAAATGACACTAGAAGAGGCTCAAATCTGATGGAGGACCCAAATGTACTAACTTGGGTCAGACCCAACCACAGAAGAAATGAAGCTGGGTGGTGAGGACACACAGGTAGCTCTAATAACACCTGAGCTCCATGACGTCTGAGACCGATGCCGCCAGTGTTACAGCGGGACTAAAGAAATGATCAGAAACGGGTTACAGCTGGATTATCTAGGACGGTAGAAGATCGTGACGTCTGAGCGGTGAACAGGTGAGCGGACCTTTGGGACGTCAGCTGTCACGTTAAGAAGGGCACACCTGCAGCAGCGAACCTGCGGGTCTGCAGCCGTAGACTATTCATCCCGTCTTCCTCGTTCTTCACGGGCCGTGATGAAAACATTCGCCTCTTTAGCTCCCAATCAACACGCCGCGCTGCTGAACATTAACGCACGCATTTTCTTATCAGTTACGGGAACGGCGTCATGATAAAAGAGGACAGTAATTACTTAGATGACTCGTTACTTAAAAAAACATTTTTTTTGGAAACGCCGTTATTTTAAACACTATTATTCCCATCACTGCTGCTGTATCACATTTCAGGCTTTAAACGGATAAAGATCAACATGACTCATATTTTAATACATTTGCAGTGGTCTACAGGAGGAAGGAATGCCTTGCGAGTCGTCCTCTGGGATAAAACGTTTCTGTTTCAGGACGAACAAGCTGACTGGAGGATAAAGTAGCTTCAGATGACAGGATTTGGAGTCTCATTTCCTGATATTTGGACATCTCCACTCTGATTGGCCAACAGCAACACGACTCTACCACTGACTCCATTCGCTCTACAACTTTAATGTTTTATCTCCACAAATGACTGGAGGAGGTCTTCGGTGTGGTGGAGTTGCTAATGCTAACAGTTAGCTTCTACTAGCGGGGACGTTCGCTCCCGTTTCCTGGATGCTAAACAAACAACAGCCTTCCCCGTCATGAGTGGAGATGGGTGAGTCCATTAGTGTGATGTAGATCTGCCAGGCTTGTCTGAACTTAACGATTGTCTATCGCAAGCTAATGCAGGAGATAAGCGTTGAAGACCATTTTCACATTTAGCCTGCATGTTCCCAAAGTGACTGTTTTAAAAAATGATCAGTAAAAATGGTTCATTTTTCAGTGAACCTGCTGTAGCGTTATGGTTTATGCTCTTGTATGAAAGAGGAACCATCCTACATATTAATTCGGAATATTAATTTTAATAAATTAATAACCAAGTTTTATAGGGTTAAGAAGACTCAAAGGTTGTTTTCATCGACAAACTGACAGTCATATCCGTAGTGTCTGTGTTTCATTTCAATGAAGAGACAAGTTTGAAAGTTAAAAGTTTTAATTCTTCAAATTAAACTAATGATTTTGAAATGACAAGCATAGGAAATAACATTCAACATTGGCAACTTTGTTGGACAATCTTTAACAGGTGATATTTTAAACTTGCTCAAATAGACCTTGTGTTGGATGTGCTAAAGATTGAGAATGATGTGATTATGGATGCGTGTGTGCGTCTGAATTTGCTTCAGGAAGAAACAGGTGTCTGAGTGAAAACCATGGTTTGAATTAAACTTACTGTAAAATAGGCACACAGCTCCCATTCCAGTCCAGCCTGGATCGCACAGCCCTCTGGCTGATCATGACTGGGAACAAGGGACGATGCAAGGTGCCAGGGTGCAATGGTACACCAAAAGCAATGTGCCGCAAATGCAATGTGCACCTTTGCTTCACTCCCGACCGCAACTGCTTCCTGATATTTCACACTGAATGAAGAAAACGAATCCCCAAGAGAACCTTGATCAAATGTTAGTAGTACTGTATTTTGATGTTTTACTGTTCAATTAAATGTTAGCGTTGATCATTTGTTGTTTGTTTGTCTGTTTATGCTGGTTGTGTTAATAAAAAATAATCATAGAATAGGTTGGTGTGTTACGGTCCTTGTTGCACAATGTTGCCTTGAAGCAACAGATCAAAATTAGTGTAGCGTGGTTAACTACATACAAGAATTAACGCTGTTTGCTATCAGCTTTGTTAGATTCTGAAGAAAAGATCGGACATTTAGCACATGAACCTATATTATGCACCAATATCTAGGATATTCATGCAATTGATAGAAGTTCATACACCAACTGTCTTATCTATATTTTAATCCAAAGATTAATGTTTAATTTAAGATAATTAAATTTAATAGCAAAAGTTTATTTATTTAATCAGAAGTTAGGAATCGTTGCTTATTCAATAACCAAAAATATACACCTCTCTGTGTTTCATTTCAAAGAAGAGTCAGAGTTTTTAAAAGTTAAGAATTTACTACTAACCCTTTTAAAAATGACAATTTTTAACAGGCAATTTGATATTAAAACTTGTTTTTAAAAGCAAACTTGTGACCGAATGGAACTAAAATGAAATGCGAGGTTTTGGATGCGTGAATGAATATCAGAAGGTTTCTTTCAGCGAGAGAAGCGTTCTGGGTGAAAAGTTGGTTTTGCAGCTAGCTGGGTCGTTTCTTAGAGAGAACAGCATCAGACACCGTCTGTGTGCTACCTCACCCAGCAAGACGACCCTCTGTGTGGATCCGGAGGTCAAGGAGGATGTTGTCAGCCTCAGGGGTACTCGGTCCGGTAGAGAAGACCCGAGTAGAACCGATCCTCTGGTCCAGAGATGTCGCAGGGTACACAGTGTCGAGCGTCTGGCTTAACTCTGAAGGAGTTTTGCGTCAGCTGGTTACAGATGCGTTTACTCAAAGCAATTCTATCGGCATGACAGAATGCTTAGTAGAGAGTTGGGCGGCCGTCCCTCGTCTCCTGGTATGGTTCAAGAACTGAACTTACAGCTGCGGAGATTTAGTTTTAACAAACCCTCAGAACACGCCCTCTCAGCGTCAGAAAGCTTGGTCATGAAGTAAAGAACATGTGAGGTGGTTTACCCTTTACCCTGGATACCCGCTGCGTGTGGTGGTTAAACGTGCAAGATGACCTTCTGGTTTACTGAACACACATTACAGATTATCATAAATAATTATATTATTACCCAAAGCATAATAAGTCATTTCAGTAATTACATTTATACTGAACCAAGAGATTATTTATGGTGATTGTAATAAACAGTAATAAAGTCAAGAGTTTCTTAAAATTATTATTTAAACTTATTATTGTGAAATCTTGAAGTGTCCTTCATCTTGGGATGGAGCAGCAGCAGATATTTGCAAATATTCCAAAATTACAACTTTAGTCAACATTACCTTGGAGTTAAAATCTAGACCATCAACAAAACACTTTCTAGAAGCATTTTAAAGCTTCAATGTAATCAAATTGTCTTCGTCTTTTTAAAAGAAAATTAAAAAATGCGTCATGCATGATTCTGCACGGTCGGCAATAAAAAATATTACGGTTTTCTTTGTGATATACTGGTTTGTCCATCCAGGGATAAATGCTCATTATCTACATTACTATCCCACAGAGCTAAAACAGATGCAGCAGTTAGAGTAGGATTTAAGGTCAAAATACTGTTTTTGTTGTTATTTATTTTATTTTTGGACTGTGAACCTTCTGGTTTCTTACTACAGTGTCTTGGTACATAGAAACCCAAATCAGTGAGATAGATTTTCAGCCTCGGCTGCTTGTCTAGATCTATAAAACCCAGAGCCTCATGGAAAGCTTCTGGCGAACGGTCAGATTTTCTGTTTTTAAATCCACGCTGCCTGCTGGACTTCTCGCACCCAGTTCATTTTTATGTAAACTGGATTTTTTTAAGCAGAGGTTCTTCTTTGATCCTGGACAAAAATGAGTGATTTTGAGAGCTTGTATGATGAATCAAACATGCTTACTCCATGTTTGTGATATAGTCTCAAGCTGGAGGTCATTAACCCTCCCACTGTCTTTATGGGTGACCCTGCTGGGAAAGCTGACCATTGAACAGGGTTGATGGTTTATCCCTTGAGGTCCACGTGGCAGGGGTGAGGTGCAGTTAGGGATATTCCTTCGGACGGTGGAGCTCACTCCTCACCCCTGCCACGTGGACCCAAGGGATAAACCATCAACCCTGTTCAATGGTCAACTTTCCTCGTGGGGTCACACCCATTAGGACAGTGGGAGGGTTAAAGTGTTACAGGTCAAAGGTGCAGAATGCTACAGAAGGCTTTCGTTAAAGCGTAGCCTATAAGGAGTGTTGGTGTGGGTTTGATGGAAAAATACAGTTTGATTCAGTGATGGCAGGTACAACCAGGGGCAGATCTAGAAAATGTTATGCGTATGTGTTTAGTGCAGGGTGGCAATGCCAGATCTCCTTGAAGCGTAGGAAAATCCCCACAATTATCCCTGAGAGTAGATCTATTTTGTGGCAACGCGCTGCTAAACAAACATCTACGTTATTCACTCCATCTGCACATGTAGCTGCAAAGTCTTGTTCTGCTGATTTGTTTTCACATGGAAGAGCTAGCATAAGGGAGTGTAACACCGCACCTCTACCTCTGTTCCTGACTTGCTGGCAGCCTGATTAATTGTTTGGATCCACATAGTTTTTGCTGTTATGGTCAACTGTGCAGAGAAAACACACAGAAAAACGGCCGTTCTGCTTTAGACATTGCGCTTTGTGGAAAGTGTAATTGCAGGATGCCTGCTGCTGCATCACCTGATAGCTCACACTGCTGTTTCTGCCCTCACCTGCCCTCTATGACATCACACACATATAATTATGAAGAAAATCACCGATGTGTTACATGACATCAGCGTTGACACAAATTCCCATGTTGTGAAGTAAATTTCTTCCTTATTGCTCGTTTTGTTTCAGGAGTTTCTCCATGTTTTCTGTAACCTGGACGCCGAAAGGCTCTTATTGTAAGAGATCAAGCTGGGTTTTATAGATTATTCTCTAATGTTGCAGAATATTGGAAGTAAATATCAAAAGAACAGTCTCACTGAGATACTCTAGCAGCATCCTTTGACCCCTTTTCATGTTACGAGTCACATTCAGTGTTTTCCAGTGGAGTTAGAAAGGGTGTTGCGAAACCAAGTTCACGCTATGTGGATCAGACATGTGGAATCGATGCAGAATGCTTATTTATTTATTTATTTATTTATTTACTGCATCTTAATATGCGCTGAACTCAATCAGCTGATTGATAACTTTTAACTTAGTTTAGGGTTAGGTAAGTTTAACTGCCAAAATATCAGAGGGTGTGGATTCGAGTCACATGACTTGGACTCGAGTAAGACTCGAGTCATTATTTTAATGACTTCTGACTTGACTTGATAAAATCTATAAAGACTTACAACTTGACTTGGACATGAACGCCAATGACTTGCGACTTGAATCGACTTGCATCTGTTCACTTGGTGATGACTTGAACATATTTGATATTTTATCACATAAGTGGCACGACGTGGACAAAAATCATGAATCTTTCTTCGTTCTGGGTGTGATTTACTGCTAACTGCAGCAGCACTTTGCTTATAATCCATTTAACTTTCTGCTTGTTTGAGCACATAAACGAAGCTTTAAGAAACTTTATTTCTGGAATTTGTTTATTATCGTCATTAAACTGAAGTTGGACAGATGACTTGAAAATTCAAAGTTAAGGACTTGGACTTGACTTGGACTTCCACATCATTGACTTTGGACTTGACTTGGACTTGGTTGTCTTTGACTTGGACTTGACTCGAGACTTGACTGGAAAGACTTGTGACTTGCAAAGCAATGACTTGGTCACACCTCTGCAAAATATAAACCAAAGGGGTACCACTTTACAACAAGGCTCCCCTTATAAATGGCTAATAAATGGTTTATAAATGTATTATTAATCAATCTATAATGCCTTGTAAAGACTAATAAATGTTTATTATACATTAATTAAGGGTGAGAAAAAGACTAAATTTACTAGTCTCTTGCCAAATAGTGAACCAAATCTGTTGACTTACAGTATATACTTTATCGAGACTTCATATATTAAACATTTCAAACTGTGGAACTACCTTTTAAGCACTATTAGCATTTGGAAACAATGTTTTGGGCAAATAATAATGTACCTTATGACTGCATTATAAATACTTACAATTATTAAAGGGAGCCTTATTATAAAGTGTAAAACATGTCTTTATCTATTAATGATTGACAAACATTTATAAATACAAACTGGAGCCTTATTGTAAAGTGTAAATCATGTCTTTATTTATTAATGGTTAATAAACATTTATAAATACAAACTGGAGCCTTATAGTAAAGTGTAAAACATGTCTTTATTTATTAATTTTTAATAAACAAGGGGGGATTGCCATTCCCTAGTATCTGTTTATCTGTTGTGCTCTCACAAATAAATACATTTTCATTTACATACTTTAATAATTAATATAAAATACATATTTCGACACCATTTATAAACCATTTATTAGACATGTATGAAGGGAGCCTTGTTGTAAAGTGGTACCAGAAAGGTACTATGTTTATTTTTGTACGTTTCAGAAATCCGTTGTTGTTGAAAAAACAAAACTAAAGAAATCTAGAAGACGAGTCGTTTTAAAGGTCTTGTTTGTATTGAACTTAACTTTTTTAACCTAATAAAATAAAAACAGTAGAACAAAAATAATATGTGTAAACAATGGAGACTTCTGTTTTTACTGAAACATTTTTGACACAATTATTTTTGTTACTTGTGCTTGGATATCAGAGATCTATTGAGTACAGTGGTGTGTTAAACAGATGTGCAGCAGCTGTGGTGAAAGTGACAGTCTCTCTGTTCCAGTTCATCAGGATTAGCAGAGAAGCGCTCGGGTCAGAGCCGCTGATGTCAAAGAGAAGAAGAGCACAATCTGGGCTCATCTGGTTCTTCTTAAGGAAACACAGCAGAACCGTAAAACGGTGCAACAGAAACTAAATTAGCGCACTAATAAACAGATTCCTGAAATATTTGTTTACGTCGGTTGTAAAAAAAACTTATTTGCTAAATTATTGGATTCAACATTCAGTTAAAGGGACATTATGGAAGTGTGACAGCCAAAACATGTATAGAAATAATAAATGTCTTCTTCATACATTCTCCTGCAATGCCCTGGTCCTGTAGAATGAGCCCTGGCATTTTTACTGTGATTGCCTGTTTTTCTGTAAAATCACAGAAAAAGAGAGATGCTCGGGTCGAGCAGGCTGCTTCATGCGCGTTCACGCTCAGGCATCGCCCGTAGCATTTGCTATCCGTAGCTTTAGCAGCAGAGAGAGGCAGTGCCACTTTGTCGCTGTTCCTAACGCCTAGTGACAAAGCTAGCTACATTTCTGAGGACCCTTAGCTACTTTCTGTAGAACTTTCTTCTAGATATTTCCTGCAAATTAGCAACAAAATAGTAGCCTAGTGAACTAGACCAAATTCTTGCTTTGCAAAGAATGGTCTAGGCACGCTCCATTGGAACCTCAGCAGCTCCTACCACGACTCTGGCTAGCCAATCACAGCTCTCTAGAGGGGTTTCAAACACATAAAGAGCTGTGATTGGTCCATAATGGTGGGCCAATCATAGTGCTCTATCTGCTTAGTGAACAAATCACAGAGCTTTATTCGCTTTGTGGGCTAATCAGGGCACTCTATATGCCTGATGGGTGGGATGATGCAACAGAGTGAAACAAGAGTATGTCACATTCATTGTCCAGTGGAATGCAGAGATCATTTGAAAGACAACGGTAGAACCCGCCTCACAACCGAGAGCCGTCAATGGAGCATGGCCAGACTAAATAATACATTTATTTAGTCTGGCTTGCCAGGCTAACAAAATAGCCATTTTCACTCCGAACCGTTCTTTTACTACTACTATTAGACATTCTCAGCTGTCACTCAAACTTGTTTCTAATGTTTCTAATGTTTCTACAGTTTTCATTTATTTACTTTACAACGTAATCAAAGCTTTTTCTGGGTGAACGTTTTTAATATAAAAACCTTTTTCTAAAAGCCAACAGCCTCTTAACTAATGTATTTTTGTTTTTCAACAATAATTTTAATTGGCATTCGGCATGTGGTGCAGTGTTGAGCATTTATTGGCTTTATGAGAATGCCTAACTGGACACATGAGCTGATTTGAGCTCATTTTGATTCCTGCTGCACGCAGGGCTGCAAAAGTGGGTACGACCTACTCTTCCAATGTTTTTCAACCAAAGAATTTAAAACTGGGGGCAAAAACAACCTGCAAATCTAAACCAAAATACAATAATGTATAGGGCTTTATTTTATTTAATGGGCGATAGAAGAAGTTTGCTTTAAATTTTAGTTGATTTGTGTTGATTAAACATATATTGCAGGATATTTTTCTATAACAATAAGTGATCCACCAGTACATTTAGTGGGGGTAAATATGTGTTTCTCTGTAGGTGTGGACTGAGCTGCTGCCTCATCAGGCAGAGCGCGAGCAGCCGTGGGCAGCTTTTACTGTAGAGTTTTCTGCATTCAGAGGTGACTTTCTGCTGGTCCCTCCTCCACTGGTTTCTACTTTTGTATTCACGGATGTAGGCCAGCACCGTCTATTTCCTAGCAGTCATTTTGTAGGTGTACTTTTGGAATGGAGCCATCCTCATGCATCATCCCTGGTCCTCAGGCATCACGGCATCCCCTGTTGGCCTGCACCATCATCATCATCATCATCATGATGATCATCATGATGATGATTATCATGATCCCCATGATCAACATCATCACCATCATCATCATCACCATCACCATCATCATCATCATCATCATCATCATCATCATCATCACCATCATCATCATCATCACCATCATCACCATCATCATCATCATCATCATCACCATCATCATCATCATCACCATCATCACCATCATCACCATCATCATCATCATCATCACCATCATCATCATCATCATCATCATCATCATCATCACCATCATCACCATCATCATCATCATCACCATCATCACCATCATCATCACCATCACCATCACCATCTCGGCTAATAGCAGCTTGAGCAGGGATGAGTGGGTGTGGCCAACTCCAGCCTGTTTTCTTAAAGTGAAAGCTCATTCTATGTAGAAAAAACTTTAGCATGTGGCACAATTCTTGTTGTTTTGCTTTCAAAAGAGCAAACCCTCTTTGGTTTACTCTTAAAAATCTGAAGTCTGCTTGCTAGTTTTAACCTTATCAGTTGGTTTATGGAGCTCAAATTTAAATGCACACAAGACTGTTTAACATTGGCAGATTAATCATTAAACAACCAGAAAATTAGCGTTTGTGTAACAGGTATACAGGAAGTGTATGTATGGGAGGAAGGAACAGAGAAGAGGTCTTTCTTGCTTATCTGTGTTTCTTTCTAATGCACTACCATTCTCTCTCTCACAGGGGAAGTTGGTGAAGTACTTCAGCCGCCAGCTGTCCTGTAAGTGCAAAGTGGCCTTAGAGGAGCGAAATGCCGAGCTGGAAGACTTCCCTCGCCTCGGCCACTGGTTCCGTATCGTCAATCTGAGGAAAGAGGTCACGGAGGTGAAGCATGTTACCTTGTAGTGTCCTTATTCTCCCTGAAGCTAAACAAATGTTATTCATTTGCTCAAGGGAATCATAAAAACACCTGAAGAATACATGGTTGGATGATTACAGTCAAAACATTGGTGGATTTTTTGCTGCTAGAACATCCAAATGAATCAAAACTTGACTTAAAGGGACATTATGGAAGTGGGACAGCCAAAACATGTATAGAAATAATAAATGTCTTCTTCATACATTCTCCTGCAATGCCCTGGTCCTGTAGAATGAGCCCTGGCATTTTTACTGTGATTGCCAGTTTTTCTGTAAAATCACAGAAAAAGAGAGATGCTCAGGTCGAGCAGGCTGCTTCATGCGCGTTCACGCTCAGGCATCGCCCTCCAAACTGTTCTTTGAACGTTGTTTCGGCTGTCATCAACGGTATAAATGTTACAGCTACTGATGACATCACTGGTGCTTTAGCTTGCCTAGTAAGATGTTGGACTCTCGTGCAGAAGACCTGGGTTTGATTCTGGATGTGAACATAGTATATTTAGAGTTTATTTTTTACATTAATGGTAATTTTTTTTACAGTAAGATGACCAAATTTTTATTTGAGACTCGCCGAACGGCATTGAATTCACAGATAAAAAAGATGTGGGTTCAACTTTTATTTTGGAACAATTTTTCAAGCAAGGGAAGGGAATGATCTGAGCATGCAGGAGGACTGACCCATCAAAAACCTTTGTCGGCTGTGCTGAAGAGAAAGGTACAGAACCTAATTATTTAATTAATTAGCTGCACGTTCTCCTGTCCTCCGGGCCACACACACACACACACACACACACACACACACACACACACACACACACACACACACACACACACACACACACACACACACACACACACACACACGCACGCACGCACGCACGCACGCACACACACACACACACACACACACAAGGGACTGTCTCAGCTGTTATTTTCATTAAGGAGTGTGCACGTACAGCATGCGCGCCTCGAGCACGAGCCTACTATTGAAGCTGCTGTTTTGTTTTTGGCCAGAGGGGGCAATCACGAGCATAAAAATTCAAAACTCCGTAAAGTCCCTTTAATGCGGATGTAAAAGGTGAGTTATTATGGGGTCCTGATTTATTTAGTCATGTTTCCAGGAGATGAACGCAGGAGAGGTGACTCTGGAGGGTCTGCTGGAGATGAGCGACAACCAGGTGTGTGAGCTGCTGCAGAAGTTTGGTGCCAATGAAGAAGAATGTGCCCGACTCAACGCTTCCCTTTCTTGCCTCAAGAAGGCCCACCAGCTTGGTGAGGGCTGACCCAAAGCACTCAGAACATGTGCTCACACTGCGCTAAATAAAATATGTTCAACCTCAATATGTTCACACAGGAAATTACAGATGGTCTGGCTGTTAATAACACCCCACAATCATTTATTTAGTCATTTTTCTAATTTAATTCATTCTTATGTGAGCTAAAAACTTTTTAACATGTTCATCATTGATGGAATGAAGTTCTTGAGGATATAAATTAAAAACATGAAGTTTAGTCCATAAAGTGTCCACATCAGTGAGCAACAACCTAGCAGCAATTGTCCTACATCACTGAGGTATGTGAGAAACACCGTCACACCAGAATATGACTGTTGAATTTATGACACTGAATTTTTATTCTGTCAAATTCTGTATTTGATTTTTTTTATTTAAAGTAGATCAACAAAAATCTCATCCCTAAACATTCTACTGCGGCATTTAATCTTTAAAGAGGTCCTTCACTACTGTTTTCATACATTGCAGTGGTCTCTGGTAGGAATGAAGTCATACTCTAGCTGTGCCTGTTTCAGGAACTATACGTTAGCCAGATCAGGGGACAACTTCAGATTTGAAGGGTTTTAAGTCTTACTTCCTGACTTTTTTGGACATCTCTCCTCTGATTGGTCAACAGCAACATGATTATTCCACTGACTCTGTTTGCTCAGCAAAGGTGATGTTTTATCTCCACAAATAACACAATCCTGGAGGAGTTCTGCTGTGTGGTGGAGCTGCTAATGCTAGCGGTTAGCTTCTACTAGTTGAGACATTCTCTGTCGTTTCCTGGTGAGTCCATGAACGTTAAGTGACAGTGTGATGTAGGTCTATCAGGCATTTCTCACCCTATTTCCTGTCAGAAGCTAATGCAGGAGATAGGGGTAGGAGACTATTTTCATGTTCAGCCTGCATGAAGCACTGAGAATGACCGATCATTTTCAAAAGTAATATGTAAAAATTGGTTTGTGATTTTTGTTTGTTCCAAAGACCAGATCTAAAATTCGAGGTGATCGCTCTTCGCCGCCATTTAAATGAACTTCCTTTATCCTTAAATAGCACGAACAGTCTGCACACCTTTAAAAAGCAGCGGAAGACTCTTTCATTTGAATTTGCTTTTACTTAAATTTTTTGTGTTTTCTGATTTTAAAGCAACAATGAGTGTTTTGAAAATGAATAAAATGATGTCCAGTTGTTGAAAAATATTGGCGGCTTCGTGCAATATAACCATAAAAATCGGGTCTAAAATACATAGGGAGCCGATTTAGAGACTTTGAGGGACACCTTATCAGACGTTATGTTTCCTTCTGGCTGGATCGGGGTCCTGCACTTGTCGATGATGTCACACTAGATGATTGGCTGGACGTAGGACTTATGGAAGTTACGTTAGCACGTCAAAAACACATTTAGGTAGTAAGAAACACAAATTTAATAACAAAACTGCTCAAGTCTTTGCAAAATGTGTGAAGAACAGAATCCAAAAAGAGATACAACACATTCTGGTTGAGTTTTGTACCACTTTACAATAAGGCCGCCCCTATAAATAGCTAATAAATACTTTATAGATTAATTAAAATGAAGCATTTTGTCATTGTGCCTAATGAATATGACCTTGTTTTACTTTTCACAATAAAGGTCCCTTTGATTGTTATGATTAATAAAATTGCAGTGATAAAGATATTCTCCTTGTGCAGCTTATTCTGAAAGGTTTAAAATAACAACTCTAGCAGATATGGCTCAGTTAGTTTAATTTTTTTATTCATAGAAATATGTAATTACAATTACTTATAGAATTAAAATGACAAAAAGGCAAAACATTTTAGGAAATTAAATGTAATTTTCTTGCTTCTCTGGCGTTTAATTGTAACTTCAAAACTAAAAGTAATCTCTTAGGAAATACGTGTATTTGGTGTTTTTTAAAATATGAACATTATGTTTGGTTTAATTAATGATACATTTCTTTAATTTTATAAAGATTTTGTAAGTGAAAATTAAAAATGAAGGCTCTGTAAGCTTTGCCAAATGTTTCTTTGCCCATTTTTTTTACACAAAAAAACTAACTATTACTAGAATTTATTCATTCTCTCATTATTTTCCCCTAATATTTATGTATTTCTTATTGCAAAACAGTGTTTTCTTTTGAAGAAAACCCAGAGACCCCTTGCTAGACTACATGACATCGATATTATAACAAAATCCAAGGACGTTTCTAGTTTTAAAAACTTGCTTTTATCTGCCTAACCTTTATTTCTAAAACTATTTTGGAATATTTTGGAATTAGATAAAAAAATAAAATATTTCATCGTATTTTAACTAGATCTTATCCATTAATTGGCATTATTTTTGTTAATTATGATCCATTTTACAAGACTTGTTCACATATTATTAGAGTAAAATTTGGGAATCAAACCATGTAGAAAATAAAATGTGATAATAAATTTTAAATACTTACTAAGTCGCCTTTTTTAGTTGTAAATGACTAATTCTAGATGAAGCCTTTCTAACCATGCATTTACCAGACACTCACGTGCACTACCCCAAAGCACCACCAGGTGGCTCAAACAGACCGTGCTTGTGTTCAGGCCGTCACCTGCAAAGACAACAATAAAGCAGAAGGGGGCAGTAGAGCATCACTAAAACTAGGAAGAGTGGGTTTGAGAACATTTCAGTTTTCTCTGCAGAAGATGGAAGACTGAATAATTACAAAAGTTACCATCCATCCATTTTCAGAACCCGCCTTGTCCACGTGTGTGTGTGTGTGTGTGTGTGTGTGTGTGTGTGTGTGTCGGGGGGGGGGGGGGGGGAATGCTTGGGGCGCCTGGTGCCTGTCTCCAGCGTCCACGGGCAATCAGGCGGGGTACACCCTGGACAGAGAGCCAGTCCATGGCAGACAAAAGTTACCACGAATTATCAAAATAATTGCATCTGAGGAGACCCACTTAAAACAAAATTGTTTTTAGGCTTTTATTCCCCTAAAATCTTGAATCCCTCTTATCAAATAATAAAATCTACTTCTCTCACTGCCTTTTGTTTCTCTTATTCTGATTAATTTAGTAAGACATCCTTCAGGTTTTCTTTTTTCACAACTGAAATGGCCACATCACGTTTAAAATGTTCTAAAAATTGTTGTTGGTGGCATCATTTGGTCTAAATTAACCCTAAAACGAGGTTTTGAGTCACTTGTTGCATCAGATTGAGAGATAAGGCCTTCAGAGCCTGAGGGAAAATAGAAAACTGCCAAACTGGTTTTTTACTGTTTCTGTCTAAAACTGTAAATCATCACAGGAAGTGGCCGTCTAACGTCAGCGAGTCACAAATATTAGCGTTTGGGATTTTCCGTCTCTAATAATTCACTCAGAAATGAAAACTAACAAATACTGCATGTTAGTCACAGTTAAAGGAAGCAAATTCAGTTTATATGTAAACATATATTTAGATAAATCACACCTTTAATGTCCTCCTGATGGGAAAGGAAAGTTTACATGGAGATTAAAAACAGCTGATATGAAATGAATTTGCGGATAAACACAGATGTTTTCCTTCTAACCAGAATAAGAGCAGGGAAACTGTCTTCTTACCCTTTTTTTTCATATTTCATTATGACTCTTAAAATAAAAATCAGCTCTGGAGCCACGAGAGCGGCTGCATCCTGCTTTCCAGCAGATAAAACCTTAATGTTTTGAATACTTTGTGACTGAATCACTCCGTCTCTCATGTCAGGGTGGGATTACTCCTCAGGATGCATCATCATCCACTCTAAACCAATAACTTCTTCAGGAAATAAAAAAAACACCTTAAATTATCGGACTGCTTCTGATTCTTTAAATCCAGATTTTAAAGCGGGCAAATCCATTTTTTCTTGTTTTCTGTTGCAGTCTTGTTGATTCAAATCAGAGCAGGTGCGTACACATTATAGACTTTAGTGCTTTGTTCAGCATCAGATTTAATTATTTTCACCTGGTAATGATGTCATAATCTAAATTAAAAGCTTAAGCCCAACAACACACCAGAGTGGACTTATTACCCCTCATGTTTGACCAATAAAACCAATATTTACCCATCTGCTGTCACATATGTCCGTCCACAGAGAAGTGTGGCGGTCTGTTTGTATTTTCCCCTTTATAATGTTTTTATTAGTGTGTTTGCTTCTCCTCATTTGTGTCTCCCTTCCCTTCCTCCAGCTCTCCAAAGCCGGCCACACAGAGCCAATAATGGGCTCTCTAACGGAGGAGAAGGGTGGGGTGGTGGTGGTGGGGGCTTACGTGTGAATGCACCACGGCAACACCGCCGCACAGAGCGGCACTTTTCAGCCGAGGCTGGCTGTGGCGTTCCTCTTATTCTTACCCAGATGGAGAGGGAGATGTGCCGCAGCTTCTGAAAACATGAGCACATCTGTGCACGGCAGAGAGAACCAGTGTTTCAGCAACCATTTATGCAAGAAATAACAATGAACAAACGGGTTTAAATGCCCTTTTAGACACCAGTAGTGAAGGGTTTTTGAAAAGAAACAAGTTTTGTTGAGAAAAGAAAAAAAAAACCCAGATTCAGTCGTCAGGAATGAAGGGAGAACGTCATTTTCAGATTTTTGCTGACGTCGTTTAACATTTTTCATTTCATGAGTCATTAGGAGTAATGTGGATAAACGTAGTCTTTGGAGTCTGCTTTAGTTTGGGTTTGCACATATTTTCGGAAACAGGGAAAAGTGGAGGGATGCTGTTCGGCAGGTGTAAGGGTGGAGGACGGAAACTAATGCAAGTTAATAGAAATGTTCACTACCAGCTCTTGGGGCTCGCGTCACAACGAGGATGAGTCATACAGTTTGGAGGCAGCCGGCCGGTGCTTTGTGCCGCAATATGCACACATGAACCCGTCCGCCCCGTAGACAAGTCTACACACACACACACACACACACACACACACACACACACACACACACACACACACACACACACACACACACACACACACACACACACACACACACACACACACACACGCACCTTCACATTTTACATGGATGCTTTCTTGAATTTGTAGATCGGGGTAATAGTGTTGATCCTCGCTTTGCAGGGCAGGCTTCTTCCTGGCGTTTGCTCTGTCCTCTTTGACAGCTGAGAGGAATGTTCCCGTGCCCTGCTTTCAGACAGCTTTGCATGCATATAAACACCTAATTGGCTTCAAATGCCATCAGCTAGAAATAAGAGATGAATGCAGGCAGAGGCACGGCGCGAGTGTGGAAAAAAGATCAGAGGCGGAGAGAAATAGGTAATAACAAAAGGAGGTGAAGAAGACAAGTCTTCATGTTGAGAAGAAATGCTCGGATTGACTGAACCCCCCAACAACCGTCCTCCTGAAGCCCCCCCCCCCCAGGTGGTCCTTGTTTACTGCTAACTAATTAGGAGGGCCTAACTTTTAGTCCCACTGATTACGCTGCTACAACCCTCCACTCAGAAGAGTCGAGACTATAAAGGAACACTGCCCTTTTCACTAAACTCTGTTAACAATGGCAGCAAGAACGACCAGCTCCGCTGGCATTTCACTGCCATTTAGCCAACAGAAGCAGCGTATCTTCAGGTAATTAGTCCAGTTATGAGGCTGTTATCAGCTTTTCTCAAAGCCTTGGTGCATGTTAAAGTTGCACCTTTTTTGTTGTGGTAGGATGCGTGTTCTTCATTAATCACTGCACAGGAAAAGTGGCTGTAAGTGCTTCAGGTGCTTTGTTTGGCCTTACACGTGTTGTGGAGATGCACGGCTTTTCAGATGAGAGACTAGAATAGAAGATTCATCTCTAAGTAAAATACACGAGTTTCCCATAAAACAAAAAGATTGTTATAGACAAAAGTGGTCTGGCATTTCTACTACTGTCGACATATCGAGCATCCCTGTCGCGAACGGCCTGTAAGAAGGGAGATCTTTAACTTGTGTCACAGCGTTTGATTTGGATTAATTTCCTTCTGAACCTGAATGGATTCGGACATGCTGTATGAATCTGTGTGATAGATAAATGTGGTTCATAGATCAATACAACATAACAAAAGCCCCAGGCAGCAGTGAAGACCAGGCACCCTCTAGGTTGGTCAAGAACAGACATCCTGTGCTAGTGGAGCTCATGCTATAAAACACACATTCATTTATATGAAATAATAAAAACAAAACAAACCTTAAGGCACAGCAAATGACCAGCCAACCCAGCCAAAATAAACTCATAGATCAGGTTAAAACTGATTAGAAGTACCAATCAACCAACCAAGAAGAAGAAGAAGAAGAAGAAGAAAATATTTCTATAGCGCCTCTCAAGATAAAAATCACGAGGCGCTTCACAAAAACAAAAAAAAAGTAGAAATATAAAAAAATCATTTAGAAAATGTTTAAAAATATATTTAAAATGAGCAAAAATAGACAATTGGGATTTAAAAGAAAAATGTAAAGAAAGAGAGAGAGTGAACAGGAAAGAGGGAAATCAGTGGATCCTGAGGAAGGTGGAATAGGTGGGGAGAGCAGAATAAAGAGAGAGAGGTGAAGAAGGTCATACAAAAGCCAGCTTGAACAAGTGAGTCTTCAGCTGCTTTTTAAAGGAGACCACTGAGTCCACTGATCTCAGGCTCAGGGGGAGAGAGGTCCAGAGTCTGGGGGCCACAGCAGCAGATGATCTGTCACCTTTGACCTTTAGCCTGGTGCTGCACAACCAGTAGGCTTTGATCACTGGACCTCAGGGACCTGCTGGGGGTGTAGGGACTAAGAAGATCACCAATGTAAGATGGTGCTTGTCCATGTAAGGCCCTATAGACCAGAACCAGGATCTTGAAATGAACCCTGGAGTTGACTGGCAGCCAGTGAAGCTGGAGGAGAAGCGGGGTGATGTGGGTGTGTTTGGAGGACTTGGTCAGAAGCCGAGCACAGGCGTTCTGAACCACCTGTAGACGGTTCAGGGAGGTTCTGCTCAGACACGTGAAAAGAGAGTTACAGTAGTCTAAGCGTGAGGAGATGAAGGTATGGAGAACTGTCTCAAGTTCAGAGCGGGACAGAGTGGGACTCAGCTTAGCAACGTTGCTGAGATGGAAGAAGGAAGAGCCAACAAGAGAACTGACATGAGAATCCAGGGTGAGAGCTGGGTCAAAGGTCACGCCAAGATTCCTGACAGAGGGTTTGGTGTGAGAAGCAAGCTGACCAAGAGAGTCTCTGACTTTGGGAACCAGCTTGTCTGGGGCACAGATGAGGATCTCAGTCTTATCTTCATTCAGCTGTAGAAAGCTCCCACCATCCAGGTTCTGATAGAGTCTAAGCAGGTGTGTAACAGCTGCAGCTTAGACATCTCATGGGGCTTAAAGGAGATGTACAGTTGGATGTCATCTGCATAAAGATGGTAGGAGATTCCTTTGAAGGAGCTCAGGATGTGCTGAAGAGGAAGCAGATAGAGGAGGAAGAGCAGAGGCCCCAGCACAGAACCTTGTGGGACACCATGGGTAAGGGAGGTGGTGGAGGACCTAAACTTGGAGACGGCCACAGAAAAGGAGCGCTCAGAGAGATAAGAGGAGAACCACTCCAGAGCAGATCCTGATAGGCCTACCCAGTCTCTCAGCCTCTCCAGTAGCAGGTGATGGTCAACAGTGACAAAGGCTGCAGTCAGGTCCAGCAGGACCAGAACAGAACAGTCCCCTGCATCACTGTGAGTCAGAAGGTCATTAGAGACCCTAAGAAGAGCTGTTTCAGTAGAATGAACTCTACGAAAACCTGACTGGAAGCTATCATAGATGTTATGTTCATCAAGAGCAGCTGTGAGTTGTTTAGCCACAACCTTTTCCAAGATCTTGGAGATGAACGGAAGTTTAGAGATGGGTCTGAAGCTGCTATGGAGAGAGGGGTCGAGACTCGGTTTTGTAAGAAGCGGGTGGATTACAGCGTTCTTAAAGTAAGCAGGGACCTGACCAGAGACCAGAGAAGCATTAATTATAGAGAGCACGCTGGGACCGATGGACTGAAAAGCACTTTTAAACAAAGATGAGGGTAAGATGTGGAGGGGGCATGCAGAGGTCTTCATAGAGTGAACTAGTTTGGTTAACTCAGGCAAAGAAACAGGAGCAAAGCTATCTAGGCTGATGGGCCTGGTTGGAGTCAGGAGAGGCGGCGATAAGGCTGAAGGAGAGATGCTAGATCTAACCTTATTGACTTTGTCCACAAAGAAAGACAGAAAGTTCTCACAGTCTGCAACAGAGTGGATGGAGGCTGTAGGAGAGGCAGGAGAGACGATGCTGCTGATGGTGGTAAACAGCACCTTGGGGTTCCCTTTGCTCTGGGACACCAGGTTGGAGAAATAGGAAACCCTGGCGTCTCTGACTGCAGAGTTAAAGGATGTCAGAAGATCCTTTAGGTGCAGCAGATGGACGTGGAGATGGGTTTTCTTCCACAAACGCTCAATTTTTCTGCACTGGCGCTTCAGGCTGCGAAGGCTGTCATTAAACCAGGGAGTAGGGTTCACTGCAGGAACTGATCTGGTTCTGACAGGACAGATGTTGTCCAGAATGGAGAGGCAGTGCTCGTTAAACTGAGAAGTTAAGGAATCTGGGTCGTTATCAGAAGAACAGGGTGGACCAAAAGCAGCAGAAAAATTGCTAGCTGTGCTCTCATTAAGAAAACGAGAACTAACCATACGGCGAGCAGGAGGTGGGGACGCAGAAACTGACAAGTTAAAGAAAATGCAATGGTGATCTGAAATATAAACGTCCTCAGGACAAACACTATCAGCATTTAGACTCAGGGTAAAAACAAGGTCTAGAGTGTGTCCCCTGGTGTGTGTGGGGCCAGAAACATGCTGGGTAAAGCTGAAGGAGTCCATAAGGCTGGAGAAATTCATGGCAAAGAGATCAGAGGGATCATCAACGTGGATGTTAAAGTCACCAACAATCACCAGTCTGGACAGCTTCACAGTGGAGGATAGAAAGTCAGCCAGCCAGCCTTCCTTCCTTCCTTCCTTCCTTCCTCCCTCCCTCCCTCCCTCCCTCCCTCCCTCCCTCCCTCCCTCCCTCCCTCCCTCCCTCCCTCCCTCCCTCCCTCCTTCCTTCCTTCCTTCCTTCCTTCCTTTCTTCCTTCCTTCCTTCCTTCCTTCCTTCCTTCCTTCCTTCCTTCCTATCTATCTTCCTTCCTTCCTACCTACCTACCTACCTACCTACCTACCTACCTATCTTCCTTCCTTCCTACCTACCTATCTATCTTCCTCCCTTCCGACCTACCTATCTACCTACCTACCTACCTACCTACCTACCTACCTATCCAACCAACCTCCATCCATCCATCCGACACTGGCGAAAAATTTTCTCCGCATCTGACACATTCCATGGGATAGCGGTGAGCAGCATACATGACCACACCGGGGAACTATTTGGTGGTTTAACCCCTCAATCACACCCAAAGTGGCGAAAAATGATGCGGGGTGACCAAGCGTTTGTTTCTGACACGTTGGGAGCCCTACTGCGTCGGGAGGCGATGCGCTGTGCCAGAGCGTTGGTTTCAGATGCCGGCGGTAAAGTGGAGATTTCACCTCTAACCTCTAGCAATTTAACCTTCCCCTCATCCCCATCCAAACCTTAACCCAGTTTGTCAGTCCAAATTTCCCGTTAACCCTCTTTGAAAGGAACGATGCAACTCGAGAAAAAGGTTTGCATGCGCAAGTGGGTTAAGGTTAGGATGGGGGTGAGGGGAAGGTTAAGTAGCAAGAGGGTAAAGGTCACAATTCAGTTAAATGTCCGTTTTACCGCGGGCGTCGGAAACCAACGCGCTGTGGCTCCCATCACGTTGGAAACAAATACTTGGTCAACCCGCGTCATTTTTTGCCGCTTCCGCTGTGACAATGTGTTGGTCAAGGAGGGACGCTTAAAGCCAAATCCGGCCGGCTCCCATCGCTGCCATCTTGGCCGTGCCACATGTCTTGTCAGGCCCAGACAATCCAAAAATGGGAAAAGAGGTGGAGCTGAGCATCGAGCTGTGAGCTCATGCTCCGCTCCTCCGCCACGGTTGGAGATCAGCGGGAGATTAGCTACATGCTAACTCGAAGCTAGCAGAGGTTTTGGGATGCTTTTAGGAAGAGAAACATGGTTGAGCGACTCCAGAGTGAAGTAACATCAATTCAAAGAGATGGGATGTTTCTGTAATCTCCCCCAGAGAGCTCTACAGGTGACCAGGACGACTACAGCCTCTCAATGAAGCCAGGCAGCCGCCCGGCCCAGCCCAGGAGACGGTAGCAGGGCTGGGAACACCCAGCGCCGTTACCCCACTTCTGCATTTTATTTTCATTTAAAAGAGATAATAGAGTTTTAAAACGAAGCAGTGAGGTGACGTTTGTTTAAATTGTTTATTTTAATTTTTTTTTTACTGTTTTAGGACTTTCAGCCTTTTGACACGTAGGATGAATATTTATTTAGAAGAACAAAGGTTATGAAAGTAGTGAAATTGCTTGTTGTTTTGACGAACGAGCACCAGGCAAACACACGAAGCAGGATCAGGATTCTCACAGGGGCCGTCTGTGCTTTTCATCTCATTTATCACCAAACTGTTTCGGCTTTTCCAGCCTTTTGCTCAGGTGAAGCCGACTGGAAGAATTCTCCAGCCCTGTCAGTATTTCGCTCCGGCAGTTGCTAAGATACTGATGTCCTCCATAAATCAACTCATTATTTGAAGCTCCAGTTTCATGAGTGAAGCTCAAGATCATTGCTTCTGTTGCTGAGAATTGTCACCTGTTAGCATCGGCTAACAAGGTCTGTCACAAGTACTTGTAAAAGCAAGCAGCCTCATGAAAGAGTATAGTTACCAAAGGGGAGTTCATTTTTCAAATCAAAGGTGATGGGTCAACATTCCCGGAGACCACCTAATTTCAGATGTTTGATGCTAATTGCCGCCTCGTGTGGAAAACACCTTTCAGCTGCCCCACAAACATTCATCCTTCTGCTGCCTCCCATCGGCGATGTCAGCTTCAGTTACATGAACTTTTTTATCGGATCTGGTTAATGTCCATGTGACACCAAGCTGAACCTTTACATTTCTGAGAGGCCAGCAGCAAACGGAGGAGGCTCGCTTCTCCTCTGCATCTCCAGAGGAGCACTCGTTGCAGCTCTCATCTTTCCTGCATCTTGATATTTTCCTGAAGGGCTTGGGTAATTCATGGTTCATGCACAAGTGCGGGCCTCAGGTGGTTGTACTGGGGGCAAAGTGGCAGCCAGCACTTGATTTGGATAAACTTATATCGGTGCAAATCAGACCTGTTAACAGCACGAGTTTAATTTTGATCTACACCATTCTTGAAAATGCATCACAGCCAAGAGGCTTCCAGTTTTAATTACTACGATTACCCGTCTCTAAAAGGAAGTTCTCGACGTAAACACGACTTTAAGAAGGCATTCTGGGCAGAAAGTATGTGCCATAAAGTGCTGAAAGCCCAGCATGTTTCCATGACAACTACAGCAACAGGTTCTCTGATAAGAATCATCATGAGGGTAGGAAATAACCACGGGCAGAGTTCAGTGTAATGTTATATTTAACAAGTTTCTGTGGGTGGTTTATTGTTCTGGTTGTTCCATCTTTCAAAAGGATTTTACATAACCGTCTTTTTGTTGACTGCTTTTAGGTATCTTTTAAATAAAACGTACTGCTGTGAACTGGACGGTTATGGATCTAATCAAAGGGTAGGCGACTAAAAGTTCTCTTCTGCTTTTGAAACCAATCCTGATGAGACTTTTAAGAGTTGATGTGAACCGATATGAACGTTCTTGATGATTGAAGTGACAATGTCTCGGCTTACGTCTCGGCCCGGCCGCTCCGGTCATCACAGGATGGTCGGCTAGCAGTGCCTACACCACGCTCAGGACCATCCAGACTCTTCTCATGCATCGTTCCACAAATGTGGAATGACCTTCCAAGCACTACGAGAACAGCAGCTTCCTTTTCAATTTTCAAGAAACTCCTGAAGACCCTGCTCTTCAGAGAGCATCTTCTAAACTAGCACCCTCCCTGCACCCGTCCCCCCTCTCTACCGTCCACTCCTTGTTCCCTCCTCTCCATGACTGATGTCAAGTTGTTGTTGTTGTTGTTGTTGTTAGCCTCAAGGACAACATATCGATTATCACTTGTAAGTCGCTTTGGACAAAAGCATCTGCTAAATACATAAACATAAACAATGTGTAGTTTTTGCCTCTTCACTCGATGAAAGGGAGTCTGGTGTGTTTGTCATTTTGCTGGAGGTTGAACGATCTGTCGAAGTACTCGTTGGAAAATTTGCGCTCCCAGGGATTTTTGACCCTAATGGCCATCCATTGGTAAGGTCTTACTGGATGATTTAGTCATGTACTGCCCCCTATTGCCAGGGAGAATACACACAGTCACTTTAAACACTTTAACAACAAATAAAAAAAGCAAATAAAGGTTTCATGTTTTGCATTTTCTTTATTGATTTGATGCATTAAAGAGCAAGTCATCCCCAAATCAACTTTTTTTCTGATAAACTATATAAATGCATGTCTAATCGTGCTGCAGACACGTGTAGTCAATAGTTTTGCACTTTAGTGCATTTTAGTTAAAATTTTAATTTTCTGTCTAAAACTGTCAGTGTTGTGCCGTTGTCAGGTAAAAACTCTGCACCGCATTTGAATTTAAATCTGCCATCGCTATTGGCTAAGAGGTACCCTAGAATGTTAGCTGGTACCATATAATGTCACAATGTCGTTGTTAGTGTGTGTGTTTGTTTGTTAGCGGGTCCGCCCTCTCGGTCTGCTAGGCAACAGCATGTGTTGCATTTTTCAAACAGGGAGTGGGAGTTGAGTAAGAATCTGGTAGGGGGTGACTTGCTCTTTAGAGACTAAAAGATAAAATAATGTAGTAATATAGAGTGGAATAAGGTTTAAGTTTTAGTACAAACAGATGATTAACGCAATTAACAATAATAAATGTATTACTTTACATTTAAAGCTGCGTTCTATAGGGTGAAGTCATCAAGCAGTCGAGATTTTTAATATAGCTCCTGCCCCTTCTCCTCCTCTCCTGGAAGGAGCTCATACCGTTTGCACACGCACACAAATAGCGCTGTAGCTCTAACAGACAAGTACTGTTTTCAACATGTTCCTGCTCAGACACACCTGGTTCTAACGGCTGAATTATCTCCTCAGCCTTCATCAGGTTTTGCAGGAGCTGCTAATTACTTGTTTTATTTAACTCTGCGATGTTCAAGCAGGGAATTTTCTAAAAATGGTAGGAATCAGCTCTTACCACAGTAGCACACCCTTGCTAACGCTACAACCGGCTAAAAGGATTCAATGTATCGTGAGGTTAAACGCCACACTAATCACTTATCTTAAATAGACAAAAGCTGTATTTCGTCCCCCTCCCTCTTCCTCTACAGTTAGCTTACAGCCTGACACTAATTCAGTGCAGGTTGAGTTAGCATTCAAGCTAGCGCCATATTGGCCAATGGTAAATGCAGCATACAGTGATTATCTAGAGTATGTTTTATTTAATTTAAATAAAAATTGATTACAATAAAATAAAACTACTTACTTAGTATTTACTAGTCCAAAAGAAATTTTACCAACTTTTCATCAGTTTTGAG
Source organism: Nothobranchius furzeri (assembly GCF_043380555.1). Lineage (NCBI taxonomy): Eukaryota > Metazoa > Chordata > Actinopteri > Cyprinodontiformes > Nothobranchiidae > Nothobranchius > Nothobranchius furzeri. The sequence goes on along the minus strand of NC_091750.1, from coordinate 34,446,051 downwards.
CCCTTAGTTCACGAAGCTAACGCCATCTTTTAAATGCATCTCCAATGTAAATTCTAATCCACGTTCCTAAACGTCGCACGGCGAGTTTTTCAGAAGGATTTTTAAACTGTTTAACTTTTCTTTGAGAAGTAGAAGGCAGTCGAGGAAACTTCTGTACTTTTTCAGGTTGCTCCACTACAAACCTTGGGGTTTGTCCAGCATTACCCCACAGCGCAAGCTGGGGCTGGGACGTGTTCTCGTTGATTGACAGCTACCTCTTGTGAATGCACGAATCTACTGGTCTAGGCTCGTGTAAATGATTTATTTTAATGTAGAGGCCAGGGGAGAGACTTGTGGAAAATATAAACTGTGAGCAATTACCTATTTTATATGATAGAGCAGTATCCAATAGTCAAATTTAAGTAATAAGCAACAAATCCCAGCTTTCCCAAGTACATTCAATGCTCTTTTGAGGGTTTTTATTCTTTTTTGTTTGTACTGAATTGTAAAAACAAGAAATGTCTTCCTGCTTGGGTTTAGTGATGCACTTTTGTAGAGACAAACATTTGTCCCCCTAGATGTGTCTGAAAACGTTTTAGTTTATGAGTAAAATGAGCTGAATTGATGGAGAGTAAAGGAACTATGAGGTAAACAAAGTTGTATTTAATTAACTTTTAAATTAATCATTAAGACAAAAGAATCTTGAAACATTTATAAGCTTTTTATTTGTGTTATTTTTTTGCACTCACTGTTTATTTTTCCTCTTGAACTGATCTCCTTAAAAAAACAAAACCGTAAATATCACAGGTTTTTTGACTCGTGTGGGATGATTTTTTTCCGTCAGAGGCTTCTCGAGGTTCATCTGTCCATGCTGGTACTGATATTGTCTTGAAGTTTGTTTTCTTAATGCTAATATTTCCTTCGAAACATTGTTTCGTGGAGCAAAAATAATGACACAGACTATAAATAGAAAGAAAGTTTAGGAGTTGTTGAGAAAAATTAGCATTAATGGTGGCCAGAAGGTCAAAAGCTGTTTTGATTTTAAAACCAGGCCAGTTTTACACACACTGAATCATGCATGAACATCTTCATCTGCTTGGATGTACCCGGGCTAAATTTTACCAACATTTTACTTTTGTTTCCCGAAAACCCTTTTGGCTATGCGGAAGTGCAGATGAAACGACAATTAGAGTGTTTCCGCTGCCTTCCTTCCGGATCAATAAACAGGCTTTTCTTTTGTTTCTTTCTTAAGAACAACATGAGGGGGATAAATTGCACAGTAATGGAGGTAATGTATCATCATCTGAGTTCAAAGACGCTCACCCTGGCTGCTCACGTTGATGTCTTTTTCTTCATTTGCTGTTTTTTTTTCAGTGAAAGTTTCAATAAAAGTCTGCTTGCATTATGACTCATGCTGCTCTGCCCTGTGATGCTTTTATGCACCAGTTCTCTCATTCTGTTGCTCCATCCAGTGATGCCTAATCAGCTCGACATCAGCATATTAACACCACAGCTCTACTAAAATATCCACATCGGAAAAGTTCATTTTTCCTTTCTCAACTTAAAATTTAGTTTGTTGTCTGCTTGTTTTGTGTCGATCAAGATGAATGCTTACACCATGACCTGGAGCTAATGCATTAGCATTAGCTTTAGCAAAACATTGGAATGCACTTTTTTAATACAAACAGCAGTTTCTTTTGTTCTTAATACACAACTTCTTCAAAAGATCTGAACTATTTATTTCACACAGCGATCCGTACTCCAGGCCCTTGTATTTTAAAATCATTAAATTATGAAAAAGTGGTGCCAAAAGATGATGAAACTTTGTCCGAACTTTACCCGATTATGGCACTGCCTTTAAAGAGCAAGTCCCCCCTACCAGAGTATTACTCCACTCCCACTTCCTGTTTGAAAAACGCAACAAATGCTGTTGCCTAGCAGACCGAGAGGGCGGAGTCACTAACAAACACACACACACACACAGGCTCACAACGACATTGTGACATCATATGGTACCAGCTAACGTTCTAGGGTACCTCTTAGCCAATAGCGATGGCAGATTTAAATTCAAATGCAGTGCAGAGTTTTTACCTGACAACGACACAACACTGACAGTTTTAGGCAGAAAGTTTAAATTTGAACTAAAATGCATTAAAGTGCTAAAGTATTGACGACACATTTCTGCAGCACGATTAGACACACATTTATATAGTTTATCAGAAAAAAGTTGATTTGGGGGGTGACTTGCTCTTTAATCAGTTTTTCCTGACGTGTGGTGTGTTAAGAGCGCTCGGTCTGCTCGGAAGGATTCAGGACCGCGCCGATCATTAATCAGGGCTAATACACACGTTGGAAATTTTCGCCCTGATGTCAAGGAAGATAAAATTTAAAAATGTTGTTTAGCCAATCAGAAAGCAAAGTGACGGAAGCACACTGCACACTTCTCCTCCACCATGTTTGCTTACTTTGAAGTCACGTTTGATTCCTGTCTGACTGAGACATGTTCTTGCCATGTGGCTGCACACCACTCACAGTAGGACCAAAACTTCCATCTGTTAGTTATTTTTATGGCCGTGTGCGGAGTCACATTCCAGAAATGTAAAAATCCTGCCGTGTGAATTGGGCCTTAGAGAGACTCGCTAAGGGCCAACACAACAGTGGCCTCACCAGTCTGTAAGTAGGGACACCTAAAAGAAGACTGACTGGCCATCAGCAACTGGAGTACGTAGACATTCACTCCATGCTGCATTAACATCCAGGTGTTCTGACGTCTCTCTGTCTGCCCTCTTCCAACAGGGAGCCAGGCAAAACAGGACTGGTCCATCCAGTGGCCCACCTCTGAATCTGGCAAGGAAAACACTCCAGTGTGCCAGCCAGAGCCCAGTCAGTGGATTCGTTTCCAGCTCTCCCAAAGCCCCCAGGTCCAGTCCAAATACAACCAGCACATGTGCCATAGCCCCCAGGCCCTGGCCCCCCCTTTGTATGCTGATCGACTTACTGTTGAAAACCCAGCCACGGCACTCTTCCCTTCCTTGGACTCTGGCCATCGCTCACTGCCCCCGTCACCCCGCCAAAGGCATTTTGGCCACACGCCTCCTCGGACTCCTTTGGTGGTCAACACCATGACTCCACCTGGCACCCCCCCTATGCGACGAAGGAACAAAGTGAAGGCCCCGGGAACACCGCCTCCACCGAGCCGCAAGCTCATCTATCTGCTGCCTGGCTTTACCGCGCTGCACCGCAGCAAATCCCACGAGTTCCAGCTCGGGAACCGCCTGGAAGACACGCAGACACCAAAGTAAGTTTAACGTCTTTAACATCTGTGACGCGATCGCTGGCAAAACTAAAATGTTTCTTACCTGAATTGTTCCATCTTTGACATGTCACCGTCATGGGGCGACGGTGGCACAGGAGTTATGTGCTCGCCCCGTAATCAGAAGGTTGCTGGTTCGAGTCCCGCTCAGTCTGTCGCTGTTGTTGTGTCCTTGGGCAAGACACCTAACCCACCTTGCCTGCTGGTGGTGGTCGGAGGGACCGGTGGCGCCAGTGCTCGGCAGCCTCGCCTCTGTCAGTGCGCCCCAGGGCAGCTGTGGCTACATTGTAGCTCATCCCCACCAGTGTGTGAATGTGTGTGTGAATGGGTGAATGACTGATTGTGTTGTAAAGCGTCTTGGGGGGTTCCAGGGCTCTAGAAGGCGCTATATCAAATACAGGCCATTCACCATTTTGTTGGTGTCATAAAATGCCTCTGGTTACCTTTTTACTGACAAATCACGGTGGGAGCGTTCATCTCTGCTCAGTTCTCTCTGGTTTCTCCGTTTGGACCAAACCGTCCCTTTCAGCAGCTGTACCAGAACATAATCTTTCAACTGACCCCAATCAGACGAATTCCCAGGAGGACACCACTGCTCATAAAGAAGCAATGGCCTGTGGATGGAGATAAGGGGGCCTTCAGGTCCAGATTCCGACCGGCCGTCTCTACGTCTGGTGCTATGCTGATCAGATTAGGTCGTGAACAGGGTCCACTACAGCCAGGTAATCAGGAACCAGAGTCTGCCTCGGGAGAGCTGCTCTCATTTCGATAATGTCATTAGACGACAGGCCCTATCACTGCTACCCTTGATAAGTTGATATTCAGAAGTTGTCATGTGCTGTTTAACGGCCACCTGGGTTGCTTTGCTTCATCGGCGCAAGGCGACATCCACGCATGTCGGTGTTCGTTGGTGCGTGAGCGTGCATCTGTGGCCAGTGGATCATAGCTGCAGTGAATAGGCTCAAACGGCATTAGAGAATTGATTACCGGTCCCCAAGCGTCGACAGACTGCAGGCGGCATGTTGAGCCTCTGTAATTAATGGCCTGTGTGTGCCTGGAAATGATGCATCTTATTGAAACGAGGCAGATATGCTGGCTTCTCTGATGGCCAAGTATCTCTGGTAATGCATCGTAATTGTTTGGAAAGCGGTGCTGGCAAGCGTCGCGTCGGAGCTTCAGCCAATGAAACGGTTGCATGTGCAATAAAACCGGCATCTGTTTTTCTCTCCCTTATTTACAAAGAAAGAGAAAATTACAATATTTCTACACTCCACAGCCACATTTATTTGGTTAATTCTTGTTTGTGGTTGAAAACCTCTCAAATACCACAACACCTAGAAAATGACAGCGCTCGCGATTGGTTCCATATTCCAACCATACCTCCATAAACTCACATTTCTCCTTCGGTGGTCATTTTCTTGCACATAATTGCTTTGCACTGTGGCCGGGACACAATAACCGGGGGTTTTCCCTCTGACCTCCAGAGACACATTTCCCTCCATTTCCTTAATGAGATATAGCCTACTGTCTCATTACCAGTGGTAATATGCCACGGCCGAACGAGCAAAGCCGCTCGGCGTCTGTTGTCGAGTTTCTCCACAGACGGGCGACTTAAAAAGTCAAATTTAAAAAATTCCCTTCACAAAGTAATAACTCATGGATCATGAATTCAAGGAGTTTTTCGATGAGAGATTGCTAAATTATTGCGCAGCGAACAATTTTCTTTCGCTTCCAGAAGATTTTGTTTGTTTTGATCTTCACCAGCAAGTAGCAGATGGAGCACAAATAAGCTCATACAGACATTTGAAATCCTTTATTTTGATTTCTGGAGCATGTTAATGGCGTGTTCAATGGAAAATAGCTTCTGTTTCCTTTTACCTGTTTACGCACTCTGTAAAAAAAGCCTGGTTTACTTTTCAGGCGACAAAAACTTTGTTTATTTGGAGGTCTGTTTGTCAGAGTTCTCATCTTCTGCTTTAAAGCTTTATGATTTCTGTTTTCATGTGTTTTTCTCTGTGTGTGTGTGTGTGTGTGTGTGTGTGTGTGTGTGTGTGTGAGAGAGAGAGAGAAGCTAACCTTCATCTTTGTGCTGCAAATACAACCATTTGTTTCTCACCTCCTGTTGAGCGCACGCCCAAATATATGCGTTTGTGTTTTGAGTCGCTTCTTTGTCTCCTGACAAAGATTTTTGTTTTTGATTTTCTCTTTGAAATTTTCACAATCGTCACTTTTAGTCATTTTCAGCTGCGTAAATCTCTTCTGCTCTGATTTCTCAGCTGTTAAATGGAAGAAGGTTTCTAAATAAAGTTTATGTCAGAAGGTGGAACACTGGAAAAGCAAATATAAATGTTATTTCATTTTAACGTGATGTCAGATCAGAATTGGCTTTAGGATGGTTTGGTGAATGTTTATTAAATTAGATCCTGAAATTTGATTCTTGATTCGGAAAAGGGTAGAACGCCTTCTCCGGGTCAGGGATGAGGTCCTGCCCCAAGTGGAGGAGTTGAAGTATCTCGGGGTCTTGTTCACGAGTGAGGGAAAACTGGAGCATGAGATCGATAGGTGGATTGGTGCTGCATCTGCAGTGATGCGGGCGTTGTACCGGTCTGTCGTGGTGAAGAGAGAGCTGAGTCAGAAGGCGAAGCTCTCGATTTACCGGTGGATCTACGTTCCTACCCTCACCTATGGTCATGAGCTTTGGGTAGTGACCGAAAGAACGAGATCGCGGATACAAGCGGCCGAAATGAGTTTTCTCCAAAGAGTGGCTGGGCTCTCCCTTAGAGATAGGGTGAGAAGCTTGGTCATCCAGGAGGGGCTCAGAGTAGACCCGCTGCTCCTCCACATCGAGAGGAGCCAGTTGAGGTGGCTCGGGCATCTGGTCAGGATGCCTCCTGGACGCCTCCCTGGTGAGGTTTTCTGGGCACGTCCAACCGGGAGGAGAC
>NC_091750.1:34392317-34437317 GCF_043380555.1 Nothobranchius furzeri | reverse complement strand
CAAGTTCAGTGTCAACACAAAATGGAACAAATGCTGGAAAACTTTTTCAATCATTGACTTTTTCCATAACGTGGAACCGTGCTATGGAAACGCACATGTGCATGCATAAATGAACAAAAATCTTTCATCTTCGACACTTCTTTGGGACATAAAAATCTTGTTTTTACCTGTAAAGGTTTGACATAAATCATTCCTGCGCAGGTTTCCATGATGCTGTTTAGTTTAGGTAGCTGCTGCTGTGCATAGCCATCACCACTCAGGTTCCTAACCGCTCAACAATAACTCTGTTTTGGTCATCTTGAAGCGTTTCTGCATCTCACGTTTGTGTCTTTATTCCTCCCTCCCTGCCCTTTTCAAACTGGAGAGGCTATTTGGACTCGAGTGCCAATACGTGAACCTCATTGTCTGTTGATGAGAAGAAACAGGCGCTTTTGGAAAAGGCCAAGCGAGTTTCCGTCTGTCACCGACCCACTCGGCACGTCACGCCAAGATTAGTTGGGTAAAGTGGGCGTTTCTGTTGTTCCCTGCCTCGTGTCTTTCCTCCCCCCCAGTAGGAATGCTAATATCGTACAGTTAAAGCCACCTTATGAGACTTTCACAGCTTTTTGAATGTTAAGCACCTTCTTATTGAATTGGATGTTTGCTAATAAATCACATGGTGCCGGAGGTTGGCATGATTCGCTCTCTTCTCTCGGGGTAATTCTACCACGCAACACTCCGGGGAAGCAAATTTGCATTCCTTCCATGACTAATTGAGCTGTTTGCTTTCACTGAGCTCGTGAACACATCGTATATTCCTTTACCCCTTTCCCTTTTTGCTCTCTCGTTTCTTCGCTTTCCAACTTCACCCCTTCCATTGTGCGGGTCTTCTCGATGTGTTATTTTACAGCCGTCTCTAATTTGTAGATGTTTAAGGGTATTTTGGTTTTATCTGTGTTGCAAAAGAACATTGGAGTAAAGTTGTAAGGCTCGTTTTGAAGAGCAGGGAATAAATATTACGTCCAAGCAGCAAACAAGTGGTATTTAACTACAAGTTCATCTGTAGAATAGACCACAGCGGGGAAATTCACTTGTTACAGCAACACCAACACTTTAGAGAGTAGGTTGAATAAAAATCATAACAAAGGTACATGTGTATACACACAGGCAGTGAGCTAGTATTGTAACCATCGACCACCAAAAACCACAAATAAAGATGAAGAACGTGGGTTCCAGAACTACGCACATACTGTAAGAGAATGTAAATCTGGTGTTGCGGGAGTACCGAACTCCTACTGAACATTATATTGATGTTGTTGTGAACCAGGATAATGCCAGCACCAGTTAAACAGAGGTGAATGACCCGCGGCAGCGTTCTGTTTTACATCTGGGATGTCTCAGTCTGTCTCTGAAGGAGCTGTCCATGGTTTCCACGGTGGAACGAGTGGGAGGGGCTTTTTAAGATGGAGGTCGTCTTCCCCAGCATCCTCCTTTCACACGTCTCCTCAGCCAAATCCAGTGGACAGCCCAGAACCGAGCTAGCTTTGTGAACTAGGTTGTTCCATGTCTTCCTATCTCTGTCTGAGCCGCCTGCCAAAGTTGCCCCAAGGGGTGGCCAAGGGTGGCCACCCCTAGAAAATTGCCCCCCCCCCCCCCCCCCCGGGAAATGCCAGTGTTAATAAATAAAATTAATGTTCAGTCAAACCATAAATTGATCTGGTTTATTCAAGACATTATTGTAAAACAATATAACAATAATACAATTAATGAGTAAAGAAATGATCAGAATAAAAAATTACACATGTTTCTGTCTTTTACCATTTAAACAAAGTTTTTATCTCCATAGATTTTTGTGAACACAGCAACAGGTGAATTAACTTTAAAAAGATTCATTTTAAAATAAAATTAGCTGATATGTATTTTTCTGAAATGTTTGTTTGTAAAATTTAAGTTAAATGTTTTGGATACATACTGTCTTAAAAAAAAGAATAAAGAAGTAATGTAATACATCGCCACAGGCTGAACTCTCCAAGAGTTACCACAAGGACCAATTTGGTGTGCCACCCCAAAAATGTATTTGGCCCCTTCTGGCCACCCCATCAAAATTTTCTGGAGGCGCCCCTGCTGCCTGCACCCCAACAGACCACAGCACCGTGGACAACAGAGCCAACAACAGGGTGATGAAAGTATTTTAGCAGATGGGAATTAACTCCGAATGACCAAGCATGAATAAATATCAATGATCGCAGCAATGAATTGTGGGTAAAACCCTTCGTCCAAGTCCGCATCTTCCTGTCAAACTCACTGTTAGTTTAGGGTTCAGATGCACAATTTAAAACTTGGAAGCAGGTTTTGTGTTGCACCAAACTACCTCTCGTGTTTTGCGGTATTAACTGAGGTTGAGTAAGTTTATACCTGTCCCTGAATTGGTTTTAGACCAACACGCCATTAAAACCTGTTGCTGCTTTAAGGCGTATACCTCCTCGGACTATCGCTGGATATTGCTCAAGACCAAAACCATGAACTAACGTAGCCAGGTTTGTGTAAAAGTGCATGTCCTTCCTGCCCATCTAAGGAAACAGTTTGGGTCCACTTCACTTCATTTTCAGTCAAAAGTCCATTCAAAGACCTGCCCAGCCTGTAAGTGACGGTAGTTCCTCAAATCTTTGCCGTCTTTTCCTAAATCATTCCTGAGGTTCAATCCCAATACTCGTGCTGTGTCCTACGGTTTTCAGCAAAGTGCTCTTGGAAGAAGTGAGCAGTAATGGGCTCGATACACGGGAGCTAACAAATGGCCGTGATCAGCTAAATTTGTCGCTGTCGATTTTTATTACCAGACACACGGGAGGAAACCGGCGGCAGCGGCCAGCGGCAAAGCCGGCGGCAAAGCCGGCGGCGCCTTCTGTTCCATGGCGAAATCCAATCTTCCGTTGTTTTGACTGGCTGTGTCAGGTTGGAGGGAATTAAGGTTATTTAAGCGGTTCAGAGTTAAAAAAGCGGTAGATATGACGCTTTGATTTGATCACCTGAGCAGTAGCTCATCAGGCGCTGCAGAAGCCTGTGGCCCAATCCCAACACTCGCCCTGCGGTCTTCAGCAAAGTGCACCTGGAGAAAGTACGCAGCAAGGCCTCGAGTGCAACGCATGCCGGGATGCCGGTCGCTGTGATACTTTTTTCAAAAACCTTTATTGATAACTTTTAAACAAATGGCCAAAAAGTTATTTGAAATAAATTTACATTTATTGCTGCTTCGTCTAAAAGTTTCAGAGCATCAACAAATCATCCTAAAATGAACTAATGTCATTAGAAAATACACGTTTGCTCGGAGATGTCCGGAGCATCCTGCCCGCTCATTGGTCAGTGAATGAAACCTCCGTTGATTGGTCCTCGTCCGAGCGACAGCGACGAAAAGTTGAAAATATTTCAACTTTCTGGGATCACGTCGCTGGGTCGCCTGTGCACGACACGTGCACGAGCGCTAAATTTCACACGCACGTTTTTCGCGTTTCGCTTGGTAGGAGGGAGACCCGCGATTATCGCTTTGTCGCGCATGTCTCATTGAAAATGAATGGAGGAGAGGCGACGTCGCCTCCCGTGTGTCGAGCCCATAAAGCTTCGAGTGCGTAGTACACAAGTGTGCAAATAATTGCCAAATTGGAGCAGGGGGCATTGCGTCATCAACCACGACGCCTGCCGGCGGCTGTTTGTGCTAGTTTTTTAAGTCTTTATTAACAACTTTCAAACTATTTCTTTTTAATTTACATTTATTGCTGTTCACATTAAATCTTAGTCTAAAGCATTCGGAGCATGAATAAATATCAGTATTTGCAGCAATGGATTGTGGGTAATACCCTTCACCCAAGTCCGCATTGATAGCCAAGTCTGGCCTTGTGATAAACCTAGTTTGGCAGCACGAAAGCCGCAAAATTCCCGCATCACCACGTTGCCACGGCGCGTTCATGAGAAACATCGTGGCGGCAGTTTTTTCTGGCAGGGCGTGTCTTATGAAAGCGGCTTCAGTTTAACACCTGGACAGACGAGACAATAGTCCCAGCCATGGCACCGACTAATGTTTGGAGCTCAAGTTGCTCGCTGAACTTTTGTTTTTTCATGACCTTCTCGTGTGACTCGGTCACCTGAGGAGGTTTAACGAACCGGCCTGCTGGATCGTGGATAAGGAAGTATTTGGTGTCTGGCATCCAGAAACGGTGTTCTTTCTGATTACACGATCTTCTTCACACTTCAGAGAACAATTTGTGGAACTTCCTTCTCTGCAGAAACTGAATGTTTTGTGTTTCCTGGAACAGATTCCAGATAATTTTAGCTCTTTTAGCAAGACGAGTTGGTCAAGTTGGAAGGTGGGTGTGATGACTCCCGTCGTCATCCTCTATTCAGGTTTGGTGGGAGTTCTTCTACCTCAGGTGGGAACACCTGGACTTGAGTGTTCCATGTCTGTTTGACCCGGATGTTCCTGACATCTCACCACGACAGCAGACATCTGTGTGATTTTATTTCTTCATTCATTTAGCTTCCACCAACACATCAACACTCCCATCCTGCACTGATTTACTGACCAGAAGAATGAGCATTTGCTTCGTGTTTTGGGGCGTTTTTAACCCTCTCAGGCTCAAAACAAGTTTTGATTAAAGGACGAACAGCTAAGTCCTTCAGGGGAACTTCTGAGTTAAAAATGCTCATGAAATACGTGTGTGGAGTAACCAGGTAGGCAGGTTTTAACACCTGCCTCCAGAGGGTTAAAGCCTCTAACAGCCAGATCTCCATCAGTCAGCAGCTAATGTCTGTATAAAAATCTAATTGTTGCTGCATTAGGCTCACATTTCTGTGCCTTTCTGGTATTTTATTGAAAAGGTGACTGTCTTAATGAATCCTTTTAAACTTTTGTTTGGCAAACTCTTTCTCTGAGTGGCTGAACCACCTGTCGGAGGGCTCCTACTTCAGCGTGACGGTGAAGGTTCAGAGCTCTGGAACTGAACTGTTCGCCTAGATTGCTGCAGAAGAAGGCTTTATGGTTACCTGAAGTTTAATACACCTTGTGCACTGGTTTGAAACAGGAATTACGCTGTTGACTGGGTCTATCCGGAGCTGTCCAACATGGGATTAGACATGCAACACTCGGAAGTATTTCCTAAAATCGGAAAAACATCTCCAGCTCCCTAAACGCTAAAAAAGCCCAAGCTTTTTTTTCTCTCAGTTGACTTCAATTGATCTTCTTGCTGCTTAGTCTTGCGAACCCATCAGTAAGCTGTGGGCATGTTTACTGCCTGAGATCAAGAGGGAAACGCAGGACTCCTTAGACGAAACACGGGACACACACGTGCACATTATCCGATGAAATCTGACCTTGGAGCATGTTTGGGTCTCTGTTTGGATGCGTGGGACTATCACTGGAGTGGAGTGGACTTCACAGCGTCATGCATGCAAAATAGCACAAGTGCTTGTGTGAGTGAGGAAAGAGGGGAAGTGTTCCCTCTGTTGACTGAAGCTCATCCATGCTAATCAGGGGTTTTGGCCCCTTTGCTGCTGATGATAATTCAGGTTAGAGGGGATGCCAACACCAGGTCGTTGACACCCAGACGCCGCCGCCCCTCCTTTCCATCCATTTACTCGTGTTGACTGTAATGAGTGCGCATGCCTTCCTCTCTCAACAGCCCAGAAATTGGAGTCACGATTATGAATTTATGAGTATTTAAGAGTAGAGGTTAGCACAAATGCCACAGTTGTTGCTGCAGAATTGATTTATTAGACGTGTTGGCTTTCCTGCAGTGGTTTGTAAATGAGACAGAGCTTGTTGCAGGGAGATGACGGGAGATGTTATCCTAAAAAGTTGAGCCATTCTTTGTAAAAAAACACAACATGATCTGTGAAAGATTGCCTCGTCTGAAACTGCGTTGAAGTCATTTTGCAGGAACTCTTGTTTCATCTTGGATTTAATTAGAAATAAAACATTCCTTGAAGTCTAATCTCAGACTTCTGAGAAGGTTGGTGGGGATTCCTCCCGAACTCGACTCGGTCAGATGCCTCTCTAACAAATGAGGGGAACATTTACTGCTCTTACCGTCTTACATTGGTGATCCTCTTAGTGCCTACACCCCCAGCAGGTCCCTGAGGTCCAGTGATCAAAGCCTACTGGTTGTGCAGCACCAGGCTAAAGGTCAAAGGTGACAGATCATCTGCAGCTGTGGCCCCCAGACTCTGGACCTCTCTCCCCCTGAGCCTGAGATCAGTGGACTCAGTGGTCTCCTTTAAAAAGCAGCTGAAGACTCACTTGTTCAAGCTGGCTTTTGTATGACCTTCTTCACCTCTCTCTCTTTATTCTGCTCTCCCCACCTATTCCACCTTCCTCAGGATCCACTGATTTCCCTCTTTCCTGTTCACTCTCTCTCTTTCTTAACATTTTTAATCACAATTGTCTATTTTTGCTCATTTTAAATATATTTTTAATCATTTTCTAAATGCTTTTTTATATTTTTACATTTTTTGTTTTTGTGAAGCGCCTCGTGGTTTTTATCTTGAGAGGCGCTTTAGAAATGATATTTTCTTCTTCTTCTTCTCGGATGATTTCTTCCAAAGTAGGAGCAGAAGGATTTTACTAAAGGTATTTATTACTCTTGTTTATCGTTCCAGCCATCAGATGGAGGCTCTCATCTCCATGTTTCACTCTAACGTTACAAGTTGCGACGGATCATATCAGCACCAAGTTCCATATTTTCCTGCAGCCCCCTGTTTCTTTTCTGGGGGGTTGCTGTCATTTACCACTGTGCCTGTGCTTCTAAACTACCTCTTAACCCATAAAGCTGAGGGTCAGATAGCCAGCTCACATCGAGCACCGTTGCTTCAATGCTTGGATTAGAGAGTTTATGGGTTGAGCAATGGTTTCATTCTGGCAGAATAGAGAAAACGGATTCGGGCTCGACTGAACGCTGGCCAGAGGAGAGACGCCGTAGACCTGCTGGGTGTGCACGTGACAGATAAGCAGGCTGGTGCATAAAACAGCCGTGCAGATTGGCCACAAAAACTATCTCGTTCTGTAGAAATTCATCCAGTTCAGCTCAGGATGGAAAGTTACAGACGTGCACAATGTGGGTTGTTTGAAGAGCGAAGGCGTCTCAATACATTGAGAGGAGCCAGTTGAGGTGGCTCGAGAGTGGTTAGGATGCCTTCCTGGTGATGTTTTCTGGGCACGTCCAACCGAGAGGAGACCTAAAGGAAGACCCGCTGAAGGGAATGTGTCTCACCTGGCCAGGGAACGCCTTCCCGGAGGAGCTGGCCCAAGCGGCTGGGGAGAGGGAAGTCTGAGCCGCCCTGCTTAAGCTGCTCTCCCAGATAAGCAGAGGACAATGGATGTCTGGTTTTCAATGCGAGGCTGCTTAAACCGGTTCTTCTTAACCCTAACCCTGCTTTTTAAAGAAGGAAACAGCGTAATCTAATCACAACCGTGTTGGTTTGATTTGTACCTGAGAGCTGCTGAGGGGGTCATGTGAGTTTGGTTCTCAGACGGGCCGAGCACGGTCGAGGGAGGGGTTTGGCTCCCCTCGGAGACTGGGACAGCCAACAGTTTGTGCGTTTCCATTATCGGAACTGTGGGGTAAATTTAAAGGAATTCCCGGGATGAGCGTTTCTCCACTTGACTGGGCTGGGCAAACGGCCGTTTTCAGGGACTTTCTGAGTACCTGATCTGGGGTAGGTGCTCCGAACGGCCCCGCGGAGTAGCTGAGCAGAACTTTTGGTTAACTCACACTGATTGGTTGTAACTCAGTAGAAAATGACATCAGCAGCCGTCATCTAGAACAACTGGCAGTAGTAAAATTTAAGCCCTAACCCTTGAAGGGAAAAAGCCCCCATCACGCTTAAAATGAAACTCCTAACACGGGAAAACACGGGGAAATTCCTCCACAACAACCTAATTCACGGGGCTTTGTTGTTTCACACAGTGCAGTAAAAACAGATCTTCCTCTGGTCATTGAACGCCACATTTTACATCACACAGCAGCTCTCGTCTGAATGGATTAAATTACGACATCAGCAGAATAAATGCCTTTAATTTTAATAATGTGACTGTGGACGCTTTTTGGCACTGATCGGTGACATCACTCACTACCAAAGCAGTCGCGACATTCTGACGTCAGTGCAAATATCCGAAAGCGCTGAAGACCGGGACATCGTATCTCCCATTCAGTGTTCTCATCCCAGAATTTACCCTGAAGTTCTGGCAATGGAAACACGCCCACTGCTTTCAAATAACAGCGTTTCATCGTCCCGCTGCTGACTTGGTTCAATTTGCCGGCCCTTTGGGGCCCCTTTCTGGCTTGGGGGGCCCCAGGCAAGTGCCTACCCTGCCTGTCGGCCTGCTGCTCCTCTGCTTAGGGTCTCGTCTCCAAATCTGAGAGTAAAGTTCTTGATCCGAACCAGGTGGAATGTTTCCTCCAGCATGCAAGTGAGTCTCTGCCTCAAGCAGAGGAGCTGAGACATTGGTGTCTTGTTCGTGGAGTGACAGATCTGAGGTTCGTCAGCAGTAATGGGAGCCCTGCTCTGGCCTGTTGTGGTGCAGCAGGAGCTGTTTTAGCAGGATATGTGTGTGTGGATATCCGTGGTGTTGGTGTCGGGTTTCCTGCTCATTGGCCTTGGAGGCTACCTGGCTTACCGGAAAATTAACGAGCTGTCGAGGAATATTGGCCGGATCCCGGAGCTCAGAGATGGTTTGCACCGCGCTGTGAATTCACAGACTCACATAATTGCCGAGATGAATCGTAAGCTTGGGACTTTGGTGGAGATTCATTCATCGGCACAAAGATGGATGCCATCAAGGAGAGAGTGGACGAATCAGCACGGACTGGGAAAGATTAACGTCCATTATTGGGATTTTGAGAGGTTGAGGACCAGCAAACTGTAAGACAGAGAGGAAATTATCTCTGTCTGGCCCCAAAACAATTTCTAATTGGAATCTGGTGCCCTTGAGCCTGCAAGGCTCCAACGAAAACTCCCCCCTCAGAAGATATGTGGAATGTGCTGTCGCTATGGCAACTCAACTCTGCCTCCTATCCCAGCCTGGGAGGGACTGCGGGAAGGCTGCTGAAACGTTCCAGGATCACTGTAACCCTCCAACCCTCAATGCTCCTCCCCCATCCACACTGATGTGACATGTGCTGCTGGTAGTGGCTGCAGGAACTGATAGTCCCAACCCACCACCCCACCTAGTGGACACTTATGTTGTCTGAAGTCTGTTGCATTTCTGTCTGAGGTGTTTTTTTGCAGAGCAAAGCTGCCCTCCTGGTGGAGGGTAACTCTGAAGTGCCTTTTTTTCCCTCCACCTGAACCAGTCCTCATGTAACCCTCTGATCTCTATTAAGGTAGCGTGACTCAGGGTTGTGAATGACCACAGTCACCAATCCAAGTCACGTGTCTTGCCCATGTACGTCTGATCTCTGAATTGTGTGTACTGAAACTCTAATTTCCCTCTGGGATTAATAAAGTATCTTTGATTGATTGAGGATATACTTCTAAGGTCACGCCTGGCCTCCGTTTATATTAAGGGGCATATCGACTCCAGCTTGAAGAACTTTTTAGATGTTTCAGGCTTTGCGTATCATTCATTCTGAGACAACACTGGAGACAAAGTTTTCTTGTAGCAGCAAACAAGGTAACTTATTTAGTGAGACTCATGAAAAAAGTCTAGTTAAAAGCTGGTTTTCAGAATATTTCACCACCACTTTGCACAAATTCAGCCTTTTGCAGCACCGAGGAATCGTTGATTGCCATTTCCCCATCCTTAGCTGTGTTATCGTTTAAACACAGACTGTTTTTGCTGGACAGAACAATGCTTCCTCAGACAACAAATGATCAGAGACGACAGGTATCCCTAATGTATGCTAAAATGGTGCCTGTGGAAAATGTGCATAAAGAGTCAGCACACCTGTTTAGTTCCACTTCTGTTCAAACCTGCCGACGGATAAAGAGTTTCCACAAACAACTGTGCAGGCACAAAATTCATCTTCTGAATTAGAATAAAACAACAGAACATGCACTTTCTTACAGAAACAATAAAACGTTCTCAGCCTCTTGTTTACTGCACCGTCACCAACTCTGCTTCCAAGTTTCGAACTTCTTATTGAAACGTAGACGACATCGAGGAAAACAAATCCTAAACCAAAAACGAGCTCACTTTACTTTTGGAAGGAACGTTTTGAGATTACGTTGATGGATTCTGACGCTCCGTTCAAAGCTTAAATCACAGTCAGGTGTATATTTTCAGTGAAGCGGAGGGTCTGAACAAGTTTCACCACGTTGAGTTTCCCGGCTGTAGGAAAGCTCTCTGACGAGCATTTCGTCTGATTTCTGGTAAGTCGAGTGAGGAGCATTTCCTTTACATTTTCAGAGTATTTCCAGTTAACCAGAGAGCTTTCACTACTTCATAAATGTCATCTCACACCAGTCAGTCAGGAACAGTTGCGTCATCACCCTTTAAGCTTCACACGACGTTGCTTGGATTGCTCTGGAATGCTTTCGTGACATGAAGAAACAATTATCTGAAATTGTTCCTGGACCAGCCGAGTTCTGAAAATAATTTCCATCCTTCCTCCTTCCGTCTATTTTTAACGTTGAAGCTGATTATATCTTATTTCATTCACGTGTCAGCTTATATAAGACTGAGAAGTTGAGCTTTGTTGGCTTGTCGATGACAAAAGCTTGCATTCCTGTCAGATAATCTCACGTCTGGCTGGTCCTTCCGGGTCTCAAGTAAAGATCTTTAAGTTCCCACCACACCCGTCGTGTGCCTGTCTCAGTCTTGCTCTCTTTTCCAGTAGCTCTGTGGACTGGGGCCAAAATTCGACCCTGGCATTTTTACAAATCGTCGGCCCTCCCCATTGGGGGAGCAGTGGGGGTGGGGGTGTTGCGGCCCGCCGACTCGTCTCTAGGCCGAGTGTGAGGTCTAATATGGACTGGGACTGTTAAATTACAAGCAGGGCCAGACCGCTGCGACCGGGAGCCCTGGCCTTCAGATCAGCTCCTTCTCCACGGGCGGAGTTCAGCGGGACATTAGCTACATGCTAACGCGGTAAAACAACTCCTACGTCATCGCTCTACCGCGTTTTTCTTGCTAAAAACTCCTGGGAAAACTCTGTTAGCTTCGGGTTACCATGTAGCTAATGTTCTGCACCAACTGTGGAGTGGTGTCAGCCCACGCTGGGCGAGCAGCCCACTTGGCTAAGCGGCCCACCGGGACAGTACCAGAAGTCCAGATAGGCCAGTCCACCCCTGGCTCAGGAGGAAGAGCAGGTTGTCCAGTAATGGGAAGGTTGTAGGCTTGAACCTGGCTCCCTTAACCTGCCATCCCTGCAGGTGCTGGTCTGATGGACCGGTGGTGCAGTCCTGCTTCCATCAGCGAGCCTCAGAACAGCTGTGGCTATGTCGTAGCTCATCCCCACCAGCGTATGTCGTTGTCAGTAACGTAATTCCCGTCGTTTCTGTTGCCCTTTCTACTCCGCCTCCACTTCACATTAGAAACCCATTTTCAGTCTCAACTCGGTCTCGTGGCCTCCAGAGTCTTTCTGACAGCAATCCATATCTCAAAAGCAGATTGTCAAAGATAAAAGGGGATGAACTTCGTGATCGGTCGGGTACTATAGAACACTTTCTTGTGCTTCTAAAAAACAAAGATGTGGAGATGGAAAATATTTTTATTTGAACTTAAACTAGTCACTAATTCTCCAAACATCCGGTTCTCATGATACCTGTTCAGTTATAAATGCAGAAATACGTCAACTAGCCACTGTTGGGACTTAAATACACAATCATCTTAGAGATCAGGGTTATTCAGCCTGGAGGGCTGGTATCCAGCACGTTTTAGCCATTTCTCTGCTCCAGCACACTTGATTCAGTGGTTTGATCACCTGAGCAGTAGCTCATCAGGCTCTGCAGAAGCCTGTGGCCCGATCCCAACACTCGCTCTGCGGTCTTCAGCAAAGTGCACCTGGAGAACGTACGCAGCAAGGCTTCGAGTGGAACGCGTGCCGGGATGCCGGTCGCTGTGATACTTTTTTTAAAAACCTTTATTAACAACTTTCAAAGAAACAAGCGAACAATTATTTGAAATAAATTTACATTCATTGCTGCTTCATCTAAAAGTTTCAGAGCATCAGCATATCATCCTAAAATGAACTAATCCATCCATCCATCCATCCATCCATTTTCATCCACTCATCCAGAGTCAGGTCGCCGGGGCAGTAGCCTAAGGCGAGAGGCCCAGACTTCCCTCTCCCCAGCCACTTGGACCAGCTCCTCCGGGGGAATCCCAAGGTGTTCCCTGGCCAGGTGAGAGACATAGTCCCTCCAGCGTGTCCTGGGTCTACCTTTAGGTCTCCTCCTGGTTGGACATGCCCGAAAACCTCACCAGGGAGGCATCCAGGAGGCATCCTGACCAGATGCCTGAGCCACTTCAACTGGCTCCTCTCGATGTGGAGGAGCAGCGAATCTACTCCGAACCCCTCCTGAATGACAGAGCTTCTCACCCTATCTCTAAGGGAGGGCCCAGACACTCTGCAGAGAAAACTCATTTCGGCCGCTTGTATCCGTGATCTCGTTCTTTCGGTCACTACCCAAAGCTCGTGACCATAGGTGAGGGTAGGAACGTAGATCGACTGGTAAATCGAGAGCTTCGGCTTCTGACTCAGCTCTCTCTTCACCACGACAGACCGGTACAACGCCCGCATCACTGCAGATGCAGCACCAATCCACCTATCGATCTCACTCTCCAGCTTTCCCTCACTCGTGAACAACACCCCGAGATACTTAAACTCCTCCACTTGGGGCAGGACCTCATCCCTGACCCGGAGAAGGCGTTCTACCTTTTCCGAAATCAAAAAAATTAACTAATTGAACTAATTTCATTAGAAAATACATATTTTCAGAAAAGGCACTTGAGCCTTTTCTCCCGCAGCAATGCACTGTGGGTAATACACTCCACCCAAGTCCGCATGGCTGTGGACTTGGGTGGAGTGCGGATCAAGGGTGCAGAAGGGGCGTGATCAACTCCCGCATTTGAGCATCGAGACGCTCTACGCACTCCCACCCCTGGCCAGGATAGTGCAATTGAAGGGCACAAGGGTGGAAGTGTGAGTATCGGGACTGGGCCTGTTAATCACCTGCTGACTGAGATCAGGTGTGTTGAAGCAGGGTTAAAACCAAAACCTGCTGGATACCGACCCACCAGGCCTGGAGTTGATCAGCCCTGTTCGGTCATCTTTTTCCATTAAACGTCAGATGAATCTTTCAGGTCAGCTTTATTTGGAGATCCAACTTCTTGTGAAATGACGGAAATGATTCTTTTATAACTTGAACAGGAAGCCAAAACTCTTCAACTGAAGCAAGTTCGCTGCTGCTCTCATTTCTTTCCCCGTCTCCATAAGTCAGCTAACCTGCAGATATTTATCGTTTGATCATTCGACGGCTTGTCTTTCTGCTTTGTCTGACGCATTTTTAGCTACGCCGTTGCGTTCCTGGGGTGTCCACTTTGGAAGTCATGATGGGAAGGTTTGAACTCTGAGAGGCAACGATGCAAGCTGACGAATCCTCCTGAGAATGAAACACACGCCCTTCATCATTTCCCCCCACACGTCAACAAGTAAAACACAGATTTTATATCGATAACAAACGATCCATTCTGGAAACATCTGAATCGGTGTCTTCGGAGATGTGTGCGGTTCACTTTAAACTAGGTGTGGTGTTGGCTTTCCAGCGCTGCCTCTGGACGCCTTGCCAGACGTCCACTTTCATTCAGCCCAGGTTTGATGCTGCAGACTTCTGAAAGCAGGAGCACCTGCTTTGGATGAAGCTGCTCAAAGGGCTCCCAGTAATTCTCCGTTGTAATCATTATTCCAGCCAGCTTCATGTCATTTTTTCCCATTAAAGAAGCCCAGAACAGCGGCTGCCAGAGATATTGTTCCTCGTTTGCATTTGCATAAAAAGCAACAGGGCGCCATGTGGGTCTCTGCAGAGCCGTCTTGAACAATCCTGATGGAAGAGTGGACTTTTGTAGATGGATCGCTGCAGGTAATTCACCCCGCTGGATGGGCACACGTGTTAATTAGAAAGAACTCGGATGAGCTGCGGGAAACGACATCATTGTCGGCGTACGCGACGCGTCTGGGGAAGGGATTTTATAATTTTCACGACCCCGTCTCGATGTGTCAGAACCTAATGGAAAAGCGCCGCTTGAAGGATCACCACTCTGCTGCTCTCACCTCTGTCCTTGGTCAAATGGGACTTTTACTTGAAGGTGTCACTGTAATTAGTGTATCTGTGAGTGGAGATGGAGCGAGTGGGTGGATGAGTGCGTGTGTGCGTGAATGTCGGATCTCCTTTTTGGTTTTAATTGCCTGCATATCGTGAAGAGCAAATCTCCTCTTTTGGAAACCATCAAGAAAGTGAAAGACAAAGCTTTTAATCCTAACTTACACCCCTCCAAATCCCAGAAACGACGGCACGACAAACCCAACATCTTCACTGGTGCCACACACACCTGATGATTTCTCTCTAGTGACTCGTGATCTTTACAATAATGTGGGGGATGGGCTCAAAGCTGCACTTCCAGACACTTCAATGGACCGAACTGACCTTTCATTTGAATGTAATACAATTATTAAACTGAATGCATCAGGTAACACTCCTTATAGCTGAGTTACCTGCGTGACCGTGAAAATGCTGCCGTGCTCTTCCTATCGGGCTCCGAGGACCCGAAGGGGATAAAAGGGAATAAATGGCCCATAAAAACACGTGATGTGACACAAACCTGCGGTGATTTCCATCTGTGAGTGACGCATCGTTTAAAGACGAGCAAACTATTCAAACCTTTGCTGATTTCTCTTGACGCACAACGAGTCGCCCACCTCCCCTCTCCAGCTCGGTCTTTCCTTCAACTCTGAAAGAATGATTAAGCCTTCATGGAGCCAGCTCCCCCTTCCCGACCCCCTCCGAGCCTGCCCACACCAAAAATTGGGAATCCTCTCCCTTTTCCTCCGTATTCATTTTTACCTTCCCCCTCGTCGCACGTCTACGGATCATCCGAGGAGAGGATAAAGGCATGCATGCGGGGAGATGAATGACTTAATTTAGATTCAAATTGCTTAAAGTGGGCTAATCAGAATAACTGACAAAAGCTGTATGAAGTGATAACCTGCAGGCGGCCTCCTCACTGCAGGAGATGGGAGTGAAGCGCCGGGCTGGTTTACGGGTCTAATTGCATGACTCAGTAAAGAGAGTGGAAGACTGACATGGGAGAAAAATTCTTGTGGGATTTAACACTTAATGACTCCTATTTTACATGATAAGTCCGAAATCATCATAACTTTGATTTTCTACTTTTATAACTCAAGTTTTTCCACATCAAACCCGCTTCTTCCAAGGAACAACGTCCTGAACAAGGCCTCCTGTCCTCCACCCATCTCTGCATCATCCCGCGTGATCTGTTTCGTCGTTTTGCTTTTTAAAAGAGACGACTCCGTGGTTTGCTTTCTGTTCTTCTTGCACCCTGTCATCACTTGTGTCACGCAGCTGCGCTCTGAAAGTCCGACTGTCAGCAGCAGAAAACAAGCTACAACTTGACTCGACGTGAACTAATGAGATGACATAAGGATTTGACACTGAACAGAAACCGAGGAGACGTAGTGAGGCAGTTCATCACTAAAGGAAAGACGCGTGCTGATTAGTGGCAACAGCCAGCTGAGTCAGAGAAACAGAGCTAAGATAAAAAAAAGAATGGATCGTGCAGAAGAACCGACAGAAAATAGTAAATGTCCAACTTTAAAGGGACAGTGTGTAGTTTTTATTGTTAATCTCTGGAAATATCTATCAAAATGTTGTTGAAAATGAAATAAAAGATGCCCAGTTGTTCAAAAATACGGGCAGCTTCTTAACATATAACCATAAAAATCAGGTCTAAAATACAAGGGGGTGGGTCTAAGTCTCAGAGCGACGCCATATTAGATGCTATGTTTCCTTCTACTGGAGCCCTGAAGGACAAAATGCATTTACTGATTTGTAACAAGCAGTTACCAAACTTTCACCATCCATATGGTGGCTGGAGGCTCCAGAAGACACAGGTGGAGGCCTCAACTATCGCCTGGATTAAAGACTACCTGACAAACAGACCACAGTTTGTGAGGCTGAAGAACTGCACATCAAACCAGGCCATCAGTAACATGGGAGCACCACAGGGGACTGTACTCTCACCATTCCTTTTCACCCTGTACACCTCAGACTTCCAGTACAAATCAGAGACCTGTCATCTACAGAAATACTCAGATGACTCTGCAGTTGTCGGGTGTATCAGAGATGGACAGGAAGCTGAGTACAGAGAGCTGGTGGAGCGCGTTGTGGCATGGTGTGGAAACTATCATCTGATCTTGAACGTGAACAAAACAAAGGAGATGATTTTAGACTTCAGAAGAAACAGGGTGGAGTCAAACACTGTTTCCATCATGGGAGAAGAAGTGGAGGTGGCTGAGGAATACAAACACCTTGGAGTTCACCTGGACAACAGACTGGACTGGAGAAAGAACAGCGAAGCCGTTTACAAGAAGGGACACAGCAGACTGCACTTCTTGAGGACGCTTAGGTCCTTCAATGTCTGTAGCAAGATGCTGCAGATCTTCTACAAGTCTGTTGTTGAGAGTGTAATCTCTTCAGCCATCGTCTGTTGGGGTAGCAGCATCAGAAGCAGGGACCTGAAAAGGCTCAACAGCCTAATAACAAAGGCTGGTTCTGTTCTGGGGACGACTGTGGAACCACTGGAGGAGATCATGCAAAGAAGGATTCTCCAGAGAATCAAGAACATGATGGACAACCCTGAGCGTTCTCTTCACAAGACTGTCCGACAACGGAAGAGTGTCTTCAGTCAGAGGCTTCTTCAGTTTGGCTGCAACACTGACCGCTACTGGAGATCCTTCCTGCCAACAGCCGTTGTAATATACAACACCTCTTTGATGACTTGATTATTATTATTATTATTATTCTGAGCTACTACAGCAATCAGTTTCCCTCTGGGATTAATAAAGCGTTTTTGAATTTGAATTGAATTTGAATAAATGTTGTTGTTTTACACGTTTACCTCTTTACTCATTACCAGTGATGAAAGGGAGTCTGATGTGCTTGTCATTTTGCTGAAGTTTGTACTCCCCAGGGCATTTTGACCCTAATGGGCATCCATTGGTCAGGTCTTATTCCCACACAAAAACACCGCTTGCTTGCAGCAGTTCAGATATCTACTGGCCCTATTGCCAGGAAAATACACACTGGTACTTTAAATGCATTTCTGTGGAATTATACAAAATTACCTAATGACTAAATTGCTTTAATTTGGAGAAACGGCATTTATATTCAGCAAGACTGATATGCTAATGGATAGTCCAGGTGTAGCTGGGACCTGCCATCATAATTAAGCTCTAATCTCTACACTTTACTTGCCGGCTCAAGGACGCCAGATTCCGATTAGAAATAGTTTTGGGGCCAGACAGAGATAATTTCCTCTCTGTCTTACAGTTTGTTGGTCCTCAACCTCTCAAAATCCCAATAATGGACATTAATCTATCCCAATCCGTGCTGATTCATCCACTCTCTCCTAGATGGCATCCATCCTTTGTGCCAATAATGAATCTCGGCCAAAGTCCCAAGCTTACGATTCATCTCGACCATTATGTGAGTCTGTGAATTCACAGCGCGGTGCAAACCATCCCTGAGCTCCGGGATCAGGCCAGTGTTCCTCGACAGCTCGTTAATTTTCCGGTAAGCCAGGTAGCCTCCAATGCCGATCAGCAGGAAACCCGACACCAACACCACGAATATCCACACGTCTTCAGAGTCCTCCACAGACAGCTGGTCTGTCCTGGAGGGACATGGGAGCCCCTTCTCCCGTTCTCATCGTTGAAAATATTTTATCAATCGCGTTGAGAGACCAACTGACGAGCTCCATTTTAGTGAATTTCGGTTTCCAGAAAAATGCAGAAGCCGCACACACACACACACACACACACACACACACACACACACACACACACACACACACACACACACACACACACACAGACAAAGGCCTTGAGGATAAGATATGGAGGAGAGGAGAAGAAAAGCGTCTGCACCCTCTAAGAGCCGGAAGAAGTGTGTGTGTGTGTGTGTGTGTGTGTGTGTGTGTGTGTGTGTGTGTGTGTGTGTGTGTGTGTGTGTGTGTGTGTGTGTGTGTGTGTGTGTGTGTGTGTGTGTGTGTGTGTGTGTGTGTGTGTGTGTGTGTGTGTGTGTGTGTGTGTGTGTGTGTGTGTGTGTGTGTGTGTGTGTTCTGTCTTCTCCATTCCCAGTGAGTCGTGGAGGATGGCTGCTTATACTGAGCCAGGATCCTCTGGAGGTTTCTTCCTGTTAAAAGGGTGTTTTCCTCTCCACTGTCGCTAAATGCTTGCTTAGTATGAGGATTGCTGTAAAGACTCTGACACTAGTCAGTGACTCGATGCAACCTGCTGCTTTCCTTATATAGGAAACTTTTTTCTGATTGGCTTAATGACCTGACCTGGATTGAAATGAAGGTTCTTGAGACGACTCTTGTCGTGATTTGGCGCTTTATAAATATTAAATTGAACTGAACAGGTCAGTGCTTGGTGGCTACTGTTCATGTCCTACAACTGAATTTCTTTCCCTGGTGCTATAAGGAAAAATAGCTCTCAATGCATTTGGGTCTTATTTCACACCAATACAATGTTAACACCCTTCAAAACACGATGGGAGTTTTTCTAAAGAGGCTTTCTTTGTCTTTCTTTGCTTGTCCTTGCTTAAATAACAGTAGTTTCAACATAGTTGACCTCCGACTGCTGGTTGAAAGCTTTTTGAACAGATTTTTGTATCAGTCAAATGACGTAGGCTTTTATTTACAATTAACTTCATTAAAACAGTTTATATTAGATTCAGCTCATTAAATAATGATGCAGATTAAGAGACAGCTGAGTGTGAAATGAGCACAAGAGTAAACAGAATGCATGTTTTATTTGTAATAAACATTTAAATATATTCGGATGGACTTATTAAAAGCAAAGTTAAACTAAACCAAGATTATGATTTTATGAGATGTAAAGTGTTCGTTGCTATAAAAACAAACTGAATAAAAAATAAATGATGCGACTATAAAAAGTTGCACCGAGAGCTAATTAACGGTGCATGGATTATTTTTCTAATGAAGGACAATAGAGGGTACACTTTGCATTGCTAATTATCCCCACAAAGTCACCTCGTGTTATCCTGAGCTGCAGTTATGAAAATAAATTATTGTGTATTCAGTATCCCGGAGAAACGATGACTCAATTCTCATTTCCCAGTGATGTGATTAGAGCTGTGCAGTTAGCTTTAGCTGGAGCAGGTTAGCGGAGTGGAGCGTGGAATTCCAGAAGTGCTTTAATCAGACGGAAAACTGTACAAAAGTCAGATAAACCGTGTAAAAGATTCATCTCAGGTTAAGGAAGACGTGACTGAAGGAGTTCTGGATCCTCGGCATGCGACATCACCCGTTTCCGTGTATTTCTGTACCAAAAGCTTAAAGCTCATCTTCGTTCTGCCAAACGGTCGTCACGTTGTTATTCTGAGTCTTTAATGCATGACTTATAACCTGTTTTGCCGTTCACCCCATAATATCACGTATCTTGATCTCTTCCTCTCTAAAAGGACTATTCCTCTAACAGCTGTATCACATCCAGTGCACGTCATCATTTTACACATTTATTTATTTTCACTTATTCCAATAAAATGATTATTTATTTTTTCATCTCTGTTAAAAAAAACACACCTTAATGAGTCTGCTGATGTGGAAGCAGGACCATTCCTATTCCAGTTTTCGACATGCAACACGTATGTCGTGGAATTTATCAATATGTTGATCAATAACCCGTTTCCTGTAGTCGACGAGGAAAAGGAGGCAGTGAGCAGACGAGTCCAACAGTTATAACTGTGGCACAATGCACGAGGCAAAATGTCTCGAACTTCTGTTCACAGAGTTTATTTATACCAAGGGATGAGAAAGAAATGATTGAATGAATGAATGAATGAGAGTGAGTGAGTGAGTGAGTGAGTGAGTGAGAGAGAAAAGAGGCATAAACAACGTTTCCACAGCAATGTCTTACAGTAGAGCTGCTCTGGCTGCTCTATAATGGGATTATTTCTCTATGTACACCTTTTTTCCTATTTTAATCTCATTATTTGTATCTTATTGTCCCGTTTTCCCCTCAGAGCCAAGAAGAAGACAAAGCCCTTGAACCTTAAGATCCACAGCAGCGTGGGGAGCTGTGAGAACCTGCCCACGCAGCGGTCGCCCCTCCACACCGAGCGATCGCTGCGCTCCTTCTTCTTCCCCTCCTTCATCCCCTCCACACCTCCTGTCCACGCTGAAACGCCCTCTGCAAGTAAGTGAACTCCGCACGTATCATTCAAATCTGATGGGGATTTTCAAAATAAAATGCATTCAAAAATGACAAATTTGTCAAATAACTCACTTTTCACCTTATTCAATGGTTAATTCCTCAAACTCCCTCTGATTGCTCAACGCCGTTCCACCTCAGGCTGAGAGTGGACATCGTAGACTACATCCTCCACAAGATTCATACAGATCTGATGCAATCGAATGACAAGTGTCACCATTTTCACCAGACAAAAAGTCACTTTTCACCATAACCAAGATCTGAACTTTTATGACATTTTAATGAATCTAATAATTTCCCCGGTTCACCAGCAGTTCATTTAAATTCAAAGTGACTCTTTGAGACTGACATGGGCACTTTGGCTGTTTGCAACACGTTTGTAATTCCTTACGCATTACAGTGCACTGTAAACAAAAACAAAACAAAGCCGTGTTCCTGTATAAAACAAAACCCACGAGGAATCTAGCTGCGCCACAACGGCCGGAGGTGTAGTGCTGCTGCGCACCTTCAACTGCAGAAGCCATCAGGTGACAGTGGAGATGAGAAAAGGCAGAGAAACAGGAGGTGATGTTGTCAGTGAATCGAGTGCTGCACGGTTGTGGCTTAGGGTTGGGAACAGCGGCAGACGTAAATAACTGGTTTGGGCGGCCTCGGCCGAGCATGCTGGTGGGTGGAGGCGTGCCTCAGCATAATCGCTCCTTGCGTGTGTGCGACAGAATTGTTTAACATTTTTTAAAGAGGAAATACAAAAGGGAGCTTTAGATGCATCAGAGGTTTTACCTGCTTACGTGCTGTTTAATGGATGTTTTCAGTGTGGGGCCACGTTTCCATTCAAGGCTCAAGGCTGTACGCATCTTTGTCAAAACAGTCAGAAAGAAAAAGACAAAAACAGAAAAAACAGTCAGAGTCATGCTGATGCCTCCTTAAATTAGATCTTTATTAATCTCTTTAATAAGCACATGGGCAGTCTCGCCTTGGGCACCAAATTACCTAGAGCCGGCCCTGTTCTGATCCCAGAGAATCACTAAACCTAGAAAAACTGACTTGAAGTGAATCTACTCATGAACGGGTAAACATTTCACACATCTATAGCTTAACAACTCACTCATCACTCTATTTGGTGAGATGCTGTGATCGTGTCCTCAACTATTAACAAAACGATGTAGATTCATTCACCTGAACTTCAGAGAGCAACTACAAAAGACAAAACAGAACAGATGGAAATGCTGCAGTTTATTTTCCTTCTCTGTTTATAACACAAATGTTCTCAAATTAGTAATCCAGAAGAATTAAGTCTTATGATAACAGTTTCATGCTCTCCCTTAGAAATAGGGTGAGAAGCTTGGTAATCTGGGAAGGGCTCTGAGTAGATCCGCTGCTCCATGTTGAGAAGAGCAAGTGGAGGTGGCTCGTCATCTAGTCAGGATGCCTCCCTGGTGAGGTTTTCCGGGCACGTCCAACCGGGAGGAGACCTGAAGGATGACCCAGGACACGGTGGAGGGACGATGTCTCTCACCTGGCCAGGGAACGCCTTGGGATTCCGCCGGAGGAGCTGGGGAGAGAGAAGTCTGGGTCTCCCTGCTTAGGCTGCTGCCTCCGCGACCCGACTCTGGATAAGTGGAAGAGAATGGATGGATGGAACTGACTTTTATTCTTTTTATCTTTTGCAAGAGAAGAAGGGAGTCGTTTTTCCAGTCAAACAATCACAGGATGAAAAACATGAGAATTGTATAAATGTGAGAAACTGAGTGATTTACGATCCTAATCAGTACACACACACACACACACACACACACACACACACACACACACACACACACACACACGCACACGCACACGCACACACGCACGCACGCGCGCAAGCTATCCTGGAGCTCATCCTTCTCAGTTTGAAGCTGCCTCTTGAGTCTCTCTGCCGTGGCCTGGTCCTCCTGGAAATGCAGATCTGCCTCCAAGGACTTGATCTTCTTCTCAGCCTCCTTTGCACTGTTGACAGCTTCATTTCTGGACAAACGAAGATCTTGCAGCTCTTTCATTTGGTCTTTCGTTTGAGCCTGAAGTTTTTTCAGCTGCTTCAGCGCGTCGTCTCGTGCTTTATTTGCTAAATCGATCGGTGCTGCGAGGTCAGCCAGGTCCATCTCCAGTTTCTTCCTGGAGGCCAGGGCCTGATGACGTCTACGCTCATCTCATGTCTCTTCTTGCCCTTGTACATGTTGACTATCTCCTCGTTGTAGATGGGCAGGTTCTTGTAGGGGTTGATCACCACACAGAACAGACCGGAGTACGTGTAGATGAGTCCCGAGTAGCATCGCTCCTTCAGGTTGTGCAGCACGGAGGCTTCGTTCAGGCAGGGGAGCTCTGCCATGTCCTCCACCTTGCTGAATTTGGGAGGATTCATTTTCTGGATATCATCTTTGTTGACCTTCACCTTCTTGCCAGAGTCTGACAGCTCCACACACACTCGTCTCCCTGCTCCTCCTTCAGCAAGCCGGCTTCGTAGCCCACCTTCTCACTGGGAACCCACACCAGCTTCGTGGAGGCCCAGTCGGCCTGAGCCAGGGCGTTGTTGACCTCGCTGCGGTCCCCATACAGGATCTTGCTTGCATCAGTCATGGTGGCTGGATTTCAGCCGCAGGCTCCGCAGCAGAGTTCTTCCTGGTTCTGTCTCTGCCCTCGGTTCCGGCTGACGTCTCGATCGGTGTACCCTAGAGCCAAGAGAGCCCGTCTAACTGTTCGGAGCCCGACTTTGTTGGTGAATTCTCTAAAAGGAAGATTTGTGACTCTCAATAATTTCAACATTGTGTTCATACCAACATTTGGTCAAACCACCTGGAAATCACCAGAAACCGCTGAAACTGAATGAATTTCTTGTAAAACGGAGGAATAATGTGATTTTATTTTGAAGGAGTCAATCCAAACCTTCTTTATGAGGCCCGTCTAGGGACTTATGTTGGAAGCACCTTGGATCAGTTTTATTTCATCAGTTTTATTGAGTCAACAGGTGCCGTGCCAAATATAAGTTGACATTTGAACGAAAGTCCAGGATTTTCTGCTGGTTTTAGGGAAGTCTTATTCACTCTTTTCAAATATTAAAAACTAGACAAGCTGTGGACTTCTCAGCATTTAAACGTGTTAGAGGAGCTGCTGATCGTCCTTCAGGAACAGTTTCTCCGTCAGATTTAGGCCTTGATAGACATTTCCCACAAACATGCTGCGGTGGCGCCATTTTTTATTTTTGCTGTTTGGAAACCGATCGTCACGTGACTTTGCTTCACTGAACAGCTTTGCTCTGGTTTGTCACGCCCACTGGTCTGCAGACCTTATTTCCAGTCACGACCTTTCACCTGCAAAATGTGACAGAACATTTGTGTAAATGTGAGAAAAAATGACGTCCTTTGTAACCAAAGTCACACCTCACACACACCTTTTCTAACGACCTTCAGGTCTTCTATGAAGGATCCAGTGGGAGGTCATGTGACAGCTGATCTCAAACGAGCTCAAAAGAGGCGATATTTTGTGATTAAACGTAGAAAATATTTAAAAATCATCACTTTGCTTTAATCGCCTAAACCAGCATTCTTCATATGATTAGGTCCTCTTTCAAAGAAAAACCCAACTTTTATTTATTTTATGTTTTCTTGCTGAATTCTTCAAGCAGAACGAAGCATGTGAGCTTAAACGGAGCCTCTTTATGACCGTTAACAGGCAACCATCCTAGCACTCTCGCCACAAATGAGCGGAGAAGCCATAAAACCAGCGATCTATTTCTGGAGAACACCATAAAAGACACAAAACAAATGACTGACCTCAAATGCAAAAGTAGAAAAAAAATCTAATTTTCCTCAACAGAGTGTGCAGTCGGGCGAGCAACAGCCTCTCCTTCAGTGTTGTTTCCCTGTGAGGAGGAGGGAAGCAATGATGCTGCCAATGAGACGTTGCAGAGCTCCGTTCAATAAAATCAAGAGGAAAATAATGAAAGGACCAATCCAGAACTCTGCCTTTATTAAGGTCTCTGAACGACAATTGACCGGTTTGAAAATCAAGAAATCCAATCAGTGGACATCACTGCACAAGCTGGAAATCAATGAAGTTGTCATCAGACTGGAGAGGAAACAGCAGAAAGTTTTCCTCTGGCTCTTAGACCCCCCGCCACGGGGGTAATGGCTGCTTTTCCCTCTTTCTCTGTTTGACAAGGTCACCATCTACAAGCAACTTTTAACACATAAATGGTAAACGGTCTGTATTTGATACAGCACCGTCTAGAGTCCTGGAACCCCCCAAGGCGCTTTACAACACAATCAGTCATTCACCCATTCACACCCTGGTGGGGATGAGCTACGATGTAGCCACAGCTGCCCTGGGGCGCGCTGACAGAGGCGAGGCTGCCGCGCACTGGCACCACCGGTCCCTCCGACCACCACCAGCAGCCAAGGACACAACGACAGTGACAGACTGAGCGGGGCTCGAACCTGCAACCTTCCGATTTGGGGCGAGCACTTAACTCCTGTGCCACCGTCGCCCCGCGTGATCTCATATTTAGGTCAGTCAGCCTAAAAAGTCCCTAACGTTCACACCGTAGCACGCCATCCTTCTGTTAGTTCAGCGTTTTTACATATTTAGATCTTAAATAGTTTACTAACTTAAAAAAACAAAAGCAACGCGGTCGATGCAACGTGGACGTGTGACTCAAACATGCCACGTAACCCAAAAAGGGAGAGAACCTCCCAACTAATCGGTACACATTACGCTTTGATGTAAACAGCTTAGTGAAGAAAAATAGATGCGTCCCAAGTTCTTATTTTAGGAACGGCGGATGTGTGTTTGTGTGTGAACGCTCGCCTGAGCGTGCAGCCTAATGTTTGTGTGTGTGCAGCCGGTCAGCCGGGATAAACATCCGTCCTGAGTCTAGGTTGGGATTATGGTATCACAGCCATCTCGTACGTCAGGGCCCTGCAGCCAGCAGAATTACCCCCATCCCCTCCGAGGGATGCGAATCAAACAGAAACACAAGATTGGTTGAGAACGTGTGCTGTCTGCTCAGGATGAGTCAGTAGCCAGTCTAAACTGAGCTCCGACTGGCCTGAGAGCTTTTTTAGCTTCCCCAAGGATGTACTGGCTGCGATGAAGGGGTATGTCACATGGACGGTTGGGTTTTAGAGCAAAGAGTATGTTATTGTGTTTAGTGTAGATATTTTATTCTTCTGAGTGAATCACACACTATTTCCACATGTGGAACCAGCCCACACGGTTGATTAGAGCATGAGTGTGTCCAGGGAGTGAGACTGTTTGGCATCTCGTGTTCAAACTCGCTCATCCACATCTCCCTGAATGACAAAATGCTACGGCTTACAGTAGACCGAGCAGGATTAAGGTTTTAGATACAAACTGTATGAATCATCGACTTTCTGTGTCGTTCTTGGCAGATGCAGCACACAGTCAATGAATACTACAGTCCTGCTCCATTGTGAGGAACTTGTGTGGGCCGGATGCAGAGTTTTGCACACATTCATTATCTAAACGGGTCAAGTCAATTCCAAATGTTCAGAAATGATTACGGCATGGACGTAATTTTCACTTTAGAAGTGGGTGGGTGGGGGGGGTGGGGGCACGGGGGGGGGGGGGGGGCGGGGGGGATCTTTACAGTATGCTCTAATGGGAAACCGGCTTCAACACAAACAGTTGTTTTCTGCTTGGTCCTAGAGCTCAACCAGTGTCATTTTAATATAAAGTAATATTGTTTTTGGATGGTAAAAAGTGCAGGGGTCAAAAATTGACTTTGGAAATAGTAGGGGGGACATGTCCCCCCTGTACCCCCTCCAAAATTACGTCCATGGATTACGGCACATCATTTATTTCACTGGTCATTTTCAGTAAACATCCTGAAATGCGATGCCAGCTGACCAACAGCAGCCTTAGCACAGCACATTAGAGTAGCTGCATCCGGAAAAAGAAAAAAGTCAGACAAACGGCTAAATACAACGCCAACAGTCCAGAAACCCGTCTTAACTCATGGTCCACATGGGATCTGAATCACTTTTGAGTTGTTTTGCTCCTGCTTGATGAAGTAGATCCTTGTTCTTCTGGTGTAAAATGTTCTGCTGACCACAGAGACCCGTTTTCTTGTGTTCGTCTCACCTTTGGCGCCTGCGGCTGTTGGAGCCCACACAGCCAAGAGAGAGAGAGACAGCACTGGTTGTGACCACCACCACACCGCTTGGAGATTCAGTCCTGGCATCTGACCAGCTCACACACCTGTTTCAAAACGTGTGTGTGTGTGTGTGTGTGTGTGTGTGTGTGTGTGTGTGTGTGTGTGTGTGTGTGTGTGTGATGGAAATGGAGGGAAAGAGAGAGAGAGAGAGAGAGAGAGGGAGAGTGTGCGAGTGTGTGCTTGTGGATATAAATGGCTTAAAACGTTCTCCAAACGCTTTGTGCGCAGCTCTCTTTTATATGTCTACATGTGTTCCAGTGACGTCACTCGCTCTCTGTAACCTCGTTTAGATGATTTGCAGTTGCATCACACGTCTCCTAGCAACCAAATGCGGTGGCACATTGGAGGCCCCCTCTGGGACTGGCAGATAAATAACGACTTAAAATAACTTCTAAAACATGGCAAAGAAAAATCCTCATACCACCAGGCAGGATGAGTATTAATTCAGCATTTTATTAAGAATATGAGAATAAAAATACCTTTATTAGTCCCTCAGTGGGGAAATTGCAATATTGCACTGGCTCGGGTACAGCAGGATAGCAGCAGCAGCACACAACATGTCACACAGCATTTGTGAATCTGTATCCAAAAAAGCCAATAAATAATATTTTGATTCTTTTAGTTTGTATCTTTAACCTCGATTGTCTTATTTTTGTTTTGTTTTACTGAGCCTGGTGGATTAATTTAATAAGAAAACCTCGACTGTTTCAGATGTTTACCCCGAAGAACTCTCCCATCACTCACTGACTGAAACTAATACCGCCTTAAAGATCTGCTGTCACTGGATCCCATTAAACATCACGTCTAGTCAAGTTAACCGTATTTATAAAGCACTACAACAGCATAAAAGCTTAAAGAGCAAGTCAACCCCTACCAGAGTCTAACTCCACTCCTGCTTTATGTTTGAAAAATGCAACACATGCTGTTGCCTGGCAGACCGAGAGGGCGGAGCCGCTAACAAATACACACACACTCAGGCTCACGACATCATTGTGACATCATAATGTACCAGTTTACATCATATCATACTTCTTAGCCAATAGCGGTGGCAGATTTAAATTCAAATACAGTGCAGAGTTTTTACCTGACAACGGCACAACACTGCCAGTTTTAGGCAGAATATTTAAATTTGAACTAAGATGCACTGAAGTGCCAAATTATTGACGACACGTGTCTGCAGCACGATTAGACACTTGTTTATTTAGTTTATCAGCAAAAAAAAGTTTATTTGGGGGTGACTTGCTCTTTAACAAGCCAAAACAAACAGAAGTTTCCTATAATGCTAAAAATAAGATAAAAGTTCATCAAAAGTAAAAACAAACAAATGAAACTGACATAAAAGCTACTAAAACAG
This sequence comes from Nothobranchius furzeri, assembly GCF_043380555.1. Lineage (NCBI taxonomy): Eukaryota > Metazoa > Chordata > Actinopteri > Cyprinodontiformes > Nothobranchiidae > Nothobranchius > Nothobranchius furzeri. The sequence goes on along the minus strand of NC_091750.1, from coordinate 34,409,317 downwards.
ACGCATTCTCAAACTGAATGAAAAGCAACTGAGAACAGATGAGTCTTTAAAAGGGATTAAAAACCCGACAGTGACGAAACCATCCTAATCTGGATTGGGAGTGCAGTCCACAACCTTGGAGCTGCTACTGAGAAAGCTCCGTCACCCCTGAGCTTTCTCTCCGTTCTCGGCACCTCCAGGAGAAACCGGTCGGCTGACCTCAGTGGCCGAGACGGGGAGCGAGTAACTAAAAGTTCACACAGATACTGCGGAGCAAGGCCGTGTACAGCTTTAATAAAAGAACCTTGTACTGGACCCTAAAATCCACAGGCAGCCAGTGCAGCCAAGCTAAAGTTGGGGTGATGTGATCCGCTTTCCCGAACCCGTCAATAGGCGTGCTGCTGCGTTTGAAGATGGGAGAGGTGAGCCTGAGTGAGACCAAGGTACAGTGAGTTGCAACAGTCAAGGCGTGATGTAATGAACGTGTGAATCACCCTCTCAAAGTCGTGGGTTGAGAGCAGATGCTTAACCTTGGCGATCCTCCTTAACTGATGAAACCTAGCTTTAGTTAGTGTGAGGTTCCCGTTGCTTTTTGTAGGGAACATTTTTATCCCACTGAAAGCTTCGTTAACCCTTCATGTTGTCTTAAGCTACCAAACTTTATTTATAAAAACGCTTCATGCACCTGCCTGATTTTGTTTTAACGATTATTGCAAACTTTCTGTAAATCCAACAAACTTTGTTTAATTTCTCAGACATCCCTGCGCGTCTCCTTCCGGTTACTGGACACCCCGCTCTGCCCCCTGAGCTACTGCTGAGAGATTTAAATAAAAACAGCTGGAATTTTTCTGGTTATCTAGAAGATATTTGACCTCTGACACAAGACACCTCTTCATGTCTAAACCTTGGGTTGTGAGCAGGAGGCTTAGAGGTTGTGATCAGAGACCAACACCCTCTCTCTTTAAAACAAAATACATGTTTTTGTCTAAATGGATTCAGGCCATTTTAGATGATGTTATTGTTCCTTTACTTCCAGATCATGTAGTCTGTAGCACTCATTATAACGTCACAGAAAACATACGGCTCTTGGAAACCAGTGAACAGGTAAAATCTTAGTGGAGCACCCCTAGATAAGTGTTTTATCACCTTCATCAAATATTAAGAGTCAGAGGCCTCATGTCAATACCTAGGGATGGGTACCTTTGACATTTGAATCGATTCGGTACTAATTCCCGGTACCTAGGAATCGATACCGGTACTTAACGGTACCAATTTTTGATACTTTTGAGTGTTTAATATTTTAATTCTCTTTTATAATTAAATATATATTTTTCTCAATATATAACCATATTTGATAAATATCACGATAAATAACATACAACTGTTTGTATTTTAACATCGTCCTTGTAGTTTTATAAGCTGATAATTAAACTGAAGCAAACATCTTTACTGTGAACTAAATTTAATGTGTATCTTCATTCCTTTTGCCGTCTTTTTTCATTTGATTTTTCCTACTGGGAAGTTAGAATTTCCGAGGAGAAAGCGAACGCACCATTAGCTGATAACAATGGTGGCAATGGAAGCTAACATATCAAGCTAACGTTATCTTAAACAGTTTATGTAGCTGCTGGAGCAGATTAAAACGATGATGCCTCACACTTAGATCGTTGTCACTGGTTTCATCTTCACCCAATCACCCGTCGCATTTAGTAAAGTGAAGCCAAACTTTAGAGCGCGTTCATGTTCATCTAGTCGGAAATTTGGAGTTCCGAGGAGAAAGCGAACGCACCATTAGCGGAACGGAAGCTAACATATCAAGCTAATTTTATTTACCTACCGGAGCAGATTAAGATGAGGATGTCTCACTTAGATCGTTGTCGCTGGTTTCATCATCACCCAGTTACCCATCATATTTAGTGAAGTGGACCCAAGCGTTAGCGTGCGTTCTTTCTACCATGCTGCTCTGTTTACAACTCGCTCGCAGCGACCGACGACATAACGCTCTTGCGCATGCGCAGCTGTCTAGGCAAGTTCTCGTTATGAAGGACGGGTGCCGAAACGAGGCACCGTTTCAAATGACGTGAATCGGTGCTCAGTCGGTACTATGGAATTCGGTCGGTACCTTTAAAAAGTACCGAATTCGGTACCCATTGCTATCCATACCAGACCTAGACAAACTCATTCATGTCCTCATCTCCAGCAGGCTGGACTATTGCAACAGTGTTTTGTCCGATCTTCCAAAAACGACTTTAAAGCAACCGCAGCTCATTCAGAATGCTGCTGCTTAAGTAGAACCAAGAGAACCGAGCAGACAACAGACTCGTTGTCTAGTGAGAAACTAGATATTTGTAGCTATATTAACCATAATAACGTCATTAAAATCTGCTTGGTCATCCCTTTACTTGTCCTGATCCAACATGCCTCTTGGCTGTTCCCAAATCAGGAAGTATCTTCAGAGCCTGCAAGTCTCCAGCAGCAATTATTTTATGGTATAATTATAGTAGAACTTCCATCTCTTTAAAAACTTCACATCTATGGAGCCGTTTGCACACACTCGTTTCATCAAAGATAATCACTGTTTTCATCACCATGATTATTACTGTCTCCTTATCTCTTGAGTTTTTTGTGTGATTTAGAAAAAAGTGAATGTTTGTGTACTTGTTTGACAAAGATGACAGCACACCATGCTGCAACACGGCTGTGATCGGCGTGCAGCCGTAACCATAGCAACTGTGCAACCTGCCTTTGTCTCTTGTTCATCAGAGCACGGTTTCTTTTTTTCTTTCTCTCATGCAGGCTCAGAAAAAAAACGTCTAATTTCAAACCGTTTTGTTTGTCTGCCGTTCCAAATGTGTTCGTTCCACTCTGCAGACAGACACATGGGTTGAAAGGAATGAGAATGTGCTCAATAGTCAGTAAAATATGGCTGCTGTATGACAACGATGTGAGATAATACAGGACAATGTGCAGCAAACACCCCCTCATCACTTTACAGCCTTGCAGAGATTCTCCTCGCCTGTTTACTGTATGACTATTTTGTGTTAAACTCTTATTTTTCATAACCTTTGAAGTGAGTGAGTGTTCATTTCTACCATTGAGATACTGTTTTGCGTGTGCCCTCAATTGATTTTAAGCATTTGATTGAAGCTTTCATCCAAATAGCCTTACGTGTCACTCTGCCCGTTAAACTTCATAGTTTTGGTGATTCATTGAGATTTCTTTAAGCCATTTGTTTATATTTGGCATCTAATAGGGCGTCGCCCACCCGCTCCCATGTCTTTTAAACCTGATTTTTATGGTTTCATGTTGCAAAGCTCGTCAATATTTTTCAACATTTGGGCATCATTTTTCATATATTTTTTGAGCCAAATTTAATTTACGGTTTCCTTCTACGGGAGCCCATGAGGACAAAATACATGTACTGATTTGTAACAGTGAAACATTTTCGCCATTCTTAAATGTTCTTTTACACATTGACCTCTTCACTTGTTGCCAGTGATGAAAGGGAGTCTGATCAGCTCGTTATTTTGCTCGTTTGCACTCCCCAGGGCTTTTTGACCCCAATGGGCATCTGTTGGTCAGGTCTTACTCTAACACCAAAATAATGCTTGCTTGCAACGATTTAGGAATCTACTGCCCCCTAACGCCAGGAAAAATACACACTGTCACTTTAAAATTGCAGTTTTCTTTCTTTTGACACAATAGAAGAAGAAACTTTTTTTATATAGCGCCTCACAAGATAAAAAGTGTGAGGCGCTTCGCAAGGACAAAAAATAAAAATGATTGAAAACTTTGTAATAAAAGGGGCAAAGGGAAATGTTTTTTAATTAAAAATATTAAAGAAGAAGGACTTCACAGGATCCAGAGAAGGACAGAATTGTTAGAAACAGCAGCATGGAGAGAATGTAGTCGGGAAGAATCAGCAGGAGTTCACACCAAAGCCTCGACAGGTGAGTCTTCAGCTGCTTCTTAAAGGAGACCACTGAGTCCACTGATCTCAGGCTCAGGGGGAGAGAGGTCCAGAGTCTGGGGGCCACAGCAGCAGATGATCTGTCACCTTTGACCTTTAGCCTGGTGCTGCACAACCAGTAGGCTTTGATCACTGGACCTCAGGGACCTGCTGGGGGTGTAGGGACTAAGAAGATCACCAATGTAAGATGGTGCTTGTCCATGTAAGGCCCTATAGACCAGAACCAGGATCTAGAAATGAACCCTGAAGGTGACTGGCAGCCAGTGAAGCTGGAGGAGAAGCGGGGTGATGTGGGTGTGTTTGGAGGACTTGGTCAGAAGCCAAGCACAGGCGTTCTGAACCACCTGTAGACGGTTCAGGGAGGTTCTGCTCAGACACGTGAAAAGAGAGTTACAGTAGTCTAAGCGTGAGGAGATGAAGGTGTGGAGAACTGTCTCAAGTTCAGAGCGGGACAGAATGGGACTCAGCTTAGCAACGTTCCTGAGATGGAAGAAGGAAGAGCCAACAAGAGAACTGACATGAGAATCCAGGGTGAGAGCTGGGTCAAAGGTCACGCCAAGATTCCTGACAGAAGGTTTGGTGTGAGAAGCAAGCTGACCAAGAGAGTCTCTGACTTTGGGAACCAGCTTGTCTGGGGCACAGATGAGGATCTCAGTCTTATCTTCATTCAGCTGAAGAAAGCTCCCAGCCATCCAGGCTTTGATAGAGTCTAAGCAGGTGTGTAACAGCTGCAGCTTAGACATCTCATGGGGCTTAAAGGAGATGTACAGTTGGATGTCATCTGCATAAAGATGGTAGGAGATTCCTTTGAAGGAGCTCAGGATGTGCTGAAGAGGAAGCAGATAGAGGAGGAAGAGCAGAGGCCCCAGCACAGAACCTTGTGGGACACCATGGGTAAGAGAGGTGGTGGAGGACCCAAACTTGGAGACGGCCACAGAAAAGGAGCGCTCAGAGAGATGAGAGGAGAACCACTCCAGAGCAGATCCTGATAGGCCTACCCAGTCTCTCAGCCTCTCCAGTAGCAGGTGATGGTCAACAGTGTCAAAGGCTGCAGTCAGGTCCAGCAGGACCAGAACAGAACAGTCCCCTGCATCACTGTGGGTCAGAAGGTCATTAGAGACCCTAAGAAGAGCTGTTTCAGTAGAATGAGCTCTACGAAAACCTGACTGGAAGCTATCATAGATGTTCTGTTCATCAAGAGCAGCTGTGAGTTGTTTAGCCACAACCTTTTCCAAGATCTTGGAGATGAACGGAAGTTTAGAGATGGGTCTGAAGCTGCTGTGGAGAGAGGGGTCAAGATTAACACAGTAAATCCAAATGTCATGGTGTGGTGTGTGTCTTGTGACATTTGAGTGGAGGAGGAGGCGGTTTGAAGGAGTCATCTTAATTAGGCCGAGGCCAATCAGAAGAGATGGAGGACACCGTCGTCTGGCGCCTTGGGGTTTCAGAACTCCTACGAGCTCATTTGTCCCACCAGCAATAACACACACATGTATATGTACAGGGAGAAATGTTGAAGTGGTCATTTCTTTGGCACACTTTACAATTTTATTGTTTATTTGACCAATTTTTGCTTAGAAATGTTTGGGAAATGTCTGCTTTTTCTGCAGTTTAAGTTAAACCTTTGCTGTCATGGCCCCCTTGTTCAACACTTTTCTTTATGTCTTTATAAATGTAATAAACCAGTATTGCACACACGTTTAACACACATGTGGCCTAAACAAGAGCTGTTAGAAATGTCCGCAGGCTGGAAAATGGAAGTGAGCAGCTGAACTGTACACAGGACCTCATAGAAACTGTAGCTTTGTAAGAAATGCTTTCTTGATTAAAGCAAATTTGCTGATTTAATCCCCGGTTAGAATTTTCTGAAAGTTGAACCAAATCAAAAAGTAAAATGATCAGAATATTAATTTATATGTTAGAGAGAAAACCAGTGAGAGCAAATCCGTTGTTGCATAACACGTTCCACTGAATCTTTATATTTTGGAGAGCAGACCCACATAATTCTGATTCAGTCCGATCTTATCAACACGAGGCAGTGGTGCTGGTTAGTTTCAGGACTTTCAGAGACTGTTGCTGGCGATAATATCAGCAGCGCGCTGGAGCTCGAAGGGTGATGAATAACTCTGACCTCCGCGCTGACAAGTCCAGTCATCTGCCAGTTGCCAACAGGGCCGAGGAGAAGCAGATGATGTCAGTTTCCCTTTTTATTAAGTTACGGTGGTGACTGAGTGTAATTGAGCTGTGCATCGGAGTGCACGGAGAAGACATCGGGCCTCTGGAGAGACGGGAACAAGAGGGGGAGGAAGGGTGTTTCAGGAATCAGGAAATGCTGTATGGCACCAGAGCCACGGCATTATCATTGTCAACAGCTGCTGATTACATGCAACTCTGTAATGGATTAATAAAACCGAGTCGCTCGTGTCGAAGTTTTCAGCAAAGACTTTTTATCCATAACTGCATTAACTGAAACTAGAAATGTAGTTTGAAACAAGTGGAGTTGGTTTTATTTTACTAGAGATTTCAAACGGGCTTTGGAGTTTTGGCTTTTCTGAGACGACTGAGTCAGGCCACTTTAGTTGGTATACCTATCGCCAAAAGATCCCAGCTGATAATGATTTTAGCGTTTCATGCACCTTTTTTCCCCAGGGAAGACTTGGATAAAAACGAGGTTATAAACCACTCACTTGTTTGGTAATCATGCAGGATTTCTGCCTGGAACCCAACCCAGTGTCTTTCTTCATTAGACCGAGCAAAAGTAGATATTTTCTATCCGTTCTCATATGACTTCATCTCATGCACACCGTCCCTTACAGACTTTGATTTCCTGAGGAAAATTCCTCCTGAAGTAGCATTTTGTTTGCTCTTCATTTTCATATTTCCCTGATTATTTTTAGATCGTCTGCCCACACGGACACACACCAACCTCGAGTTTTCCTCGTACTTCTGTCCTCCAGGTTTTCATTTCCTACTGAAATTAAACCCAGAACTATGAATAAATTTACATAAAAATCTTTATAAAACTATTATATTTTACTCCTAGAAGTATTTTTCTCTCACCGCCCTCCCTTGACTAGATTTATACCATTTAAAGTTTTATTTTTGTGTATTTAGGCTTTTGTTGTTGCCAAGCTAAAATGCATTTCATGGATTAATGACACAGTGAATGGTGAGAATAAATGACTGATGATAAAGAAGCACATGCGAGATGTTTGTGGGGGTTTGCAATCTTCCTGTGGGAATTGCACAACTTTGGTCTCGTGTTGCTGAACTTTTGAACACGATTGAAAATCTTAGTCAGCGACTTTCCTCTTAAAGACGTCCCAGAGTCATTATGAGTGTCTGGAGCCTTCTTGGTTTTGCTTTCTGTGAGCTAGAGAATGTGATGGATTGCAAAATAGCTTTGTGAAGGCTTGGCGACCACCTCAGAACTAAAAGCGACCTCCCTTTATCTCGTCTTGGTTGGAGAGGTGCCTGATGGCAGTAGTTTCTAGCTTCAGCTTTGCTACTGTAAATGCCAAAATCCCCCCCCCAGGGAGCCGCGGCAAATCCCGTTTAGCAAACGCTACGGTCCTGTAAAAGCAGCTAGTGTGACCTGGGACTCTGTCAACAGTTTCCAACACAGCTGCTTCATTACTGAATCATTGACAGCCTGCACATTACGAGAGTCCCATCACCTCCTGACTTATCCATCACAACCAGCAGCGCTCCCAGCCATCACTGCGGAGGCTGCCATCCTCACCTGTCATTAGGAGGTAACGCGTAAATGCACCAGGCTTCTCATTCTCTGCAGCCACTAATGGACACAGCAAGACAGGTTGTGTGAAATTCCTGCTAAGCCAGAGTTCTTCATAATGGAATATAGAAATGTGGCCGAATCACCAAACAATACCTTCAGCGAAGCCCACAAAAACCAAAAATAAAAGGGTTTTGTCCTGGTTTCAGAATAAAAAAATGCTTTTATTGTTTGTTTGCATCATATTAACTACCGAACTTATTCAAACATGCTCAAAACATCAGTAGGTGCTTCTTATTTACACTTGATCCAAAATCACTTGAATGAATCACAGTATCACCTAGAGGTCAGCCCAGTGAGGGTAGAAGTCTGCAGGAAGATGGTTAAACTACATATATATGCAACGATCTGGTGGATGGGACTCGAGGATTCATCCAACACCATAAAAGCAGTATTTAGTGAGAAGCTGAAACTACGGAGAGTTGCTGGATCAACAGGAACTGATGAAAAGACCTCTGGGTCACAAAACTAGGAACCAATAAAAAGCAGGAGAGATATTAGGATACCTCTTTCATATTCTTCCTTATGTCCTGGAGAGCATTGGTGAGTGACTGAGTGAGGAAACAGGAGCATGAATCATGGCGGTAGGAGGTACCGCTGAGTGTAAACAGATTGCAGATACAGACTCTTTTGGGCTAGTTCTAGACATTTTCCACCATGTTTGCATGATGAAATATCACCAACAATAACAGATGCACAACATCTCTGAACCTGAATCCATTTTTTTAAGGTTTTATTTTATTTTATTAACAAATATAACAATATTCAAAGGAAAAAAATGCAAAGTGCAAAATGTCCTAAAAGACAACGAAATTTTGAAAAAAAAATGTTTTTAACAATTATGCATTCTCCACAGCAGTCCTCAAACTTTCCTTCTGCGCATCATCTTCATGAACTTCCAAAAGTTTCATGCTCTACAGACATCTGTTTCTTGCGAGCACTTTCGGTCAACCCAGGAGACTTTGCAGATGTGCTCTTAGCTTGAGAAGCTTTTTTTACTCCTTTTGAAGTCGATTGTGGTGACTTCCAGCTGTCGGGTCGAGCCGTGGGGGATTTACGGGTGGAGCCTCACAGTTTGGTCAGTTTTTTCTTTAAATAATTGTTTTTCTTGGGGGTGTTCTCAATGGTGAACACCGTAGACTGCCTCCGCTCAGCAGGAGTGAGGACAGCGTGCAGATGAGAGCTGCTCACGTTCTTGCTTTTGGGAGTGAGAGGACGAGGGAAACGGCTGGCTCTTGTTTTTTTTTTTGTTGTTATTTTTTTTTATTATTATTATTTTTATAACCGTGTCCTGTCTGGCTGTGAAGCAAACATAATTGATGTCTGAATGCTGGTGACAAGCCTTACAGATTTACTCTCAGGTGGAGCGTCAATGCTTTTAATGTCACGCCTGATACTTAAAACTTTATTGTTGTTGTTTTTTGAATGCTTTGTAATTCCGACCGGACACGGAATCAGAGGTGAAAGAGAAAGGAAAAGACACAAGTTGGGGAGAGAGGGGGGAAGGGGTGGTGGTGGTGGTGGTGGTGGGGGGGGGGGGGGGGGGGGTCACAAAAATAAACAATAATGAACAAGAGTCTGCTTCTAGACCTGCAGAAAGAGAAAGAATAGAAAAAAAGGGACACAACAACAATACAACAGGAGCAAGCTATCACTGTGTCAACTTGATGATGAAATATAAAATCAACATTGTTTAACTGAACAATCACATGATAATAAATCACAGTGCATTTAGTGGCAACGACAGCCTTAAGACCTGTGTTTAACGTGCCCAAACCCATACTTATGAGAGCACCATGTGAGCACCTGTGTGTGTACACGCGCTTGTTTATGTAAGGTTTCTCTATAGGAGCGTCCAATAGAGAGTGTGAGAGACCAAAGATCTGCCCCCCAAAGATGTGTAGGAGACGGGGGGAGCTCCAAGTCCCAGAGATCCAGGCGCTGCCCCAGAGCACAGGAACCCCAAGGAGACTGCAACCAGAAAGGCCCCCGCCCCCCTCGAGAGGCACAGATGATCGCCCCGGGGGGCCACAACCAGCAGCCGGCAGAGTCCCGGGAGATATCAGCAGCAAGCCCACAGGCCCGCCCGCAGCCTCCCACCCCTAGCCGGCCGAGCTCGGGACCCAGCGACCCGGGACCCAGGGGCGACCACCCCCGCCGGGGACCCAGCAGAGCCCAGGGACCCAGACCCCACCAGGCAGCCACCGGGATTGATCAGGCAGACGCCAAAGATCTTAAACCCCCTGACCCGGAGCCACGAACACTCAGGCAGACCAAGGCACCACACCCCACACCAGGTGTGGCAGGGGGAGGGGAGACGATACACCCCGTATTAACTCTGGTCCTGGTACTGCTGCACATGGGGTACAACCATCACCGGTTACCAGAGTTTGACCCTTTCTGCTGGGGTGCTGATGAGCAGGCTCCCCCACCCAACGTTGAGCACAGCAACCCACCACCCCAGACCCCAACCAGACGGTCAGATCTCCCTCCTAGCCTCCAGCCCCAGGAAGCCTAGCAACAACAGAGGTGTGCTAAGACCCCTAGTCTCCCTCCGCCTGCTCCATTATAGCGTTGTGTGTTGACGAGGTGTATTCCATGGTTGTGGTGAGCGGGCAGTGCGGACATTGTCTGGCCTATGCCAGCTGATGCCACCACACCACCCCACTTGCACCCACAGCCCTCGGTGTCTAAGTGCAGTTTAAAATTGGAAGTGGGCACCGGCACTTGGGAGGAGGCTGAAAAATCCGCCTGCCAAGTGCAGTTGAATGTGCTCACTCCCAAGGCCCTAAGTGTGTGTTTGCGTGTAATGTCTTCAGTGGAAGTGTATAAGGTACAGATACAATTGGGGGGCAGGTTGCCACAGGAATGTGGAAATGGGGTCCATACCCACACTCCCTGACTTGTCCACCCCCCAAGGTCCTATGTGTATGTTTGTGTGATGATGTGAAGGAGCAGGAGGAGAAAAATATGCGGGGATGGGGAGGAATGGCTGGTTGGGCTTAGCCCTCCAGGGAGCCAGCTCCCGCACTGGACCCAATAGGCACCTCTGTTGTCAAAATGCCACCCAGGGCATGGAGACCTCAGCCCATCCTGCCAGGGCCCAAAGCAGCAGCATCACAGAGCCTCGCGGAGTCCGAGGGCACCAACCCAGCCCCACCCCAGCAGAATATCTATGCCCATCCCTGCATTTGCACAACTTCCAGAATATATAAGACATAGAACATCCAGGTAAGGTTGGGTCCTCCCCCTCCCCTGTGATGGGACAGCAGAGGAGCCACGGTCTACCCGAGGCCCCTGAACACGGGCCAGGCAGTGCTGCATGTGCCTGCCTTCTTCCCGGCAGCATACATGTCAGGACCCGACCCCCAAGGCCCCGCCCAGATCCCCACATGGGGCCGGCCATCCCCGAGCCCCCACCCAGACCCGCCCAGGGGCAATGCAGCTGCTAGGCAGTGACCCATGACCGCCGCCAAGACCTCCAAGGGGCCCCACTCACAACCACCAGTAGTCCACCCCCCGAGGTAACCCAAGCACCTCCAGAGGGGGGCAACGGCCCCCCAGTCCCAGACACCCCCCCAGTGAACCCACCTCCAGGGAACATCCGAATACTCCAAACTCAGACCCTCCACCCCCCCACCCACATCATCCCGCAGGACAATATCAACGGTCCCCCATCATCACTATGTGATGGAACCGATCAAAGGAGCCCAGAGAGATTGATTTGAAGTGGAAGCAGAGGCTATATCAAGTGTAATATGATCTAACAAAAGATTTCTATACTGGTTAATGCAGAGAGTTTCTCTATTTTTCCAATTCAAGAGGATAGTTTTCTTAGCGATGCATATGGCAGTCAGAACCACGTGAACCACAGATGTTTCAATCGGGACATCGTCCAGCTTTCCCAGTAAACAAAGAGAGGGGGAAGTTGGGATATGACATTTCAGAGACTTTGACAGATCTTCACATACTCTACCCCAAAATTCCTGGACAGGTGGGCAGGACCACAGTGCATGAATGTAATTGTCAGGAACGTTGTTTGTGCAGTGTGTACAGGTGTCGACACGAAGCCCGTCTTGAACATCCGATGACCTGTATAGTGTACTCTGTGTAGAATTTTGTACTGAATTAATTGTAAATTGGAGTGTCTGATCATTTTAAAAGTTTTTAAACAAGTTTGGGACCAGAAGTTCTGGTCAAAGCTGACTGATAGATCCACCTCCCATTTTTCAATAGGGATTGCAATTCTATCGTCTATTTTGGACAGTGTCTTATATACTTTAGACAGTAGTTTGGTGGTTTTGAGATTATAAAAGTCTAATACCCTTGGTGGTGTTTGTAATTCTTTTTTATTGAGCTTAAATTTTTGTTTGACTACAGATTTAATTTGGTGGTATTCTAAAAGCTATTCTTATCTATTCCAAATTGGGAGACTATTCGATAAAATGGGATGATAAAATGGTGTGGATTTTGCATAATCTGTTGGAAAGATTATTATAAATACATCTATTATTAGAAATCACAACATTCAGATGGATGACACAATAGGAACTGAGGGCTAAATACACACAACTGGACAAGCAGGATCATCTTGCAATGAAGATTTTGGGTTTTTGTTAGATATTCAGGGTATCTTTAGGTTATCTGGGCCTCAATACGTGTTCAGTCATGTGAAACCGGTGGAGCTGAAAATGCACGACCAATCCCAACCCTGTAGCAAGGAGAAAATGGAAAGAGAAGGCAGTTAAACAAGTACATGCTCACATATCTTACATGGTCAATTGTAAACCCAAGCTGTTTTAAATGATCTTTGCCCTAAATTAACAAACAGAATCTAAAGTGTGGGTTTAATGCTAAAGGTGATTTCTGTTCGGACTGGCGAATATGATGCTGGCTGCTTCATATCCGTTTATCTAACCAAACACTTTAATAGTTAAATGCAACTAATTGCCCTCTTTGCCAATTTAGACGTCTAATTTGCAGTGATGTCTTGACACTGGATCAGCAGAACTGCTGATGAAGTCGAAGACTAAAAGGTCGCTACAGAATCTAGTCTATACCCTGAAATGTCATTTATGATAAATGAACACTAAAAGCAAGACATTTAATCATTTTAGATGCATGTTCTGTCAGCACTAGCATTTAAACAAAAAAGCGAGGACCTTACATGTCTTCTTTTCTCTCTTTAGACACCCTCTCAGTGCCTCGCTGGTCCCCACAGATAGCCCGAAGAGATTTGGGAAACTCAATAAAACACAGGTTGGTTTAAAAAGAAATGTGTGATTTTCCTTTTAGGGTGTGTGAGTTTTCCTTTGTGGGAATTTCTGTGATTGACACCAAATAAATGTTATGCATAGATCAGTGATTTCTGTTTTTGACTTGATGCCTGAGGGATCAAACAGTCAAACTGAGATTTGGGACATTGTCCTTGTTGGAAGTCTTCGAGGTGAGATCAAGGCTCTACAAATAGAATTTCTCTTATATTCCATATCTTTTTATTTTGAAACTGTGCATTTTGGGTTTTTAAAGGGAATGTATTCTATAAAACTCCATCCACTGCCATGTAGATCTCTACTACTTCTTTAAACACTCCAGACATAAAAAAAGATCACATCTTTTCTGCTTGTTTCTTGTCAGTGATTGGTTTTAGGAAATTTGCACCTAAAATAAGCAGTTTTAAACTGTCCCAGATTGTGATGTCACAAATGAGTACATTTGAATTAAACCACCTCTCACATACAAGAGAGATACTGCTGGAGGAGCAGCTTCTCTACTATTAGCCCCTCCTGGATATCAGAGATTTTCAGTTACCGCTGATGCTACCAGTGTGAAGTAGGGGTTAGGCTCCCTATTGACCCTTTGCACCGGCATCACCTAATCACGTGGGTCCACCATGGTGGATGGCAAAAGCATGTAAACAGTGAGCGACACGAGTACTACACAAAGGGAAAAGTAGAGCCTGAAGTTGTTTTTGCGATCAAAACAAAAACAAAACTCCTCCAGCATTCCTTCCACTGGTTCATGCCCAGTTCAGTTATCAGAGGAGGTAGCACATCTAGCGGGGCTCATAGAGAGCGGTATGCTAACTAGCTTACCAGCGTTAGCTTACGTTCTCTCTGCAGCTGTTCACCGATGTAAACACGTTGCTGACTTTTCCTAAATTCACCCCTCTGGATTTATAACTTTATGTTATAAACAGCATTTCCCTTTACACCAAAGCTGATTGTTAAAAAGTCCGGATCCCTACCAGCTTCTGTTGCTGGTGGTGCTACCGGGTCCAGCTGCTGCTCCCACACCGGAATGAGAAGATCTCTGAACGCCGACGCTCATGTAAATAAATAAATAACGTCATTTTAACACACGTAATCATACATCGGAGCTTTAATATTGTTAATAATTGTCTCGCTTTACACTACAGTGGACGGAGCGCAGCCTCCGTGGTGAAACACCCGTCCATCAGGATTGTCAATAACTAGTATAAACATTTATCCCTGTCCCTGTCTTCCTTGTGAAAGAAATGAACGTTAATCTTACCCGCTAAAAACATGTTCGCTGCTAATCTGAGGGCTGCTAGTCCGCTGATCGCTGCAGTTCATCTCCGTCCTCAGTCTCCATCAAAGTTATTAAAAAAACAAAAGGAGTTGAGTTTACGTCCTCGTCTGTTAGTGCAGCCGACCACGCAGCAAGCTAAAACCATTTTACTGTCACATCAACTCAATAAACCATAAAAGGCTACAAACTGGCTTGTTTTGACTAGCTTCACTGGAGTTTCTACGGGTGCAAACGGTCTTTTTGCCGTCTATCATGGCGAAGGGGGCGGTCACATGAGTGGCGTGACGTCACGTGCAAAGGGTCGCTAGCATCCGGAATGGGGGAGGGGCGGGCGTGGCCAGCTCAACATGACAGGGCCCTGAAACGCCTCATTCTAGAAGGTACTGAAACTGTGGAGAACAAAACTGTTGAAATCGTTCACGGGAGAGGGATTCAGTTCAATGACCTTCACGAACATGTTTGATACCGACCATATAAATAAGATGTCCCCTTTAAGACAACTGGATTTATTTCTAATTCTACACTTCATCATGCTAAATCCCCCCCCCCCCCCCCCCCCCCCCCCCAAACACACACACACATAATCGACAGTCCACCATTAAATAAATAAATAAATAAACAGTTTTCAAATAAAAGTGGTTGAAGTGACTCCCAATTAAGCCAAAGGAGGGGTCTAATAGAGATTTTGATTCTGTCAAACTGCATTAGTCACCTGCCATTAGCTGGCCAGCCACTCTGCTGGCATCCAGTAAACACAGCCGATGATCATAAATGTTCTTTAGGAAGCTCAGTCAGTTTGTGCAGGGAACTAGTTGTTGATGTGGATTTGTTTGTTTGGAAGGTGATCCTGCTGGACCACGGCACAGACTTCCAAACTCCAAATCGCTCTAATTCCTGTACTGGTGTAAAACCCATGATTTATTCACACAATGTTACTGACATGAATAATGACAAGTGAAAGCAGGCAGAGAGGAGGATTAAGGAGGTAAACGCCTGATGGATGGATGGAGTCTCTAACGTTTTCATTCTGTCTTTTGCCTGCAGGTTTTCCACAAAGTACTGGATGTCCCAGACATGCATAGTGTGTGGAAAGGGAATGTTGTTTGGGCTGAAATGTAAAAACTGCAAGTAGGTACCATCCTTGCTCCGTCATCAAATCTTTTTCCAGTAAATTCACTGATCCATCCATCCATCCATCCATCCATCCATCCATTTTCATCCACTTATCCGGAGTCGGGTCTCGGGGGTAGTAGCCTAAGGCGAGAGGCCCAGACCTCCCTCTCCCCAGCCACTTGGGCCAGCTCCTCTGGGGGAATCCCAAGGTGTTCCCTGGCCAGGTGAGAGACATAGTCCCTCCACCGTGTCCTGGGTCAACCTTTAGGCCTCCTCACGGTTGGACGTGCCAGGAAAACCTCACCAGGGAGGCGTCTAGGAGGCATCCTGACCAGATGCCCGAGTCACCTCAACTGGCTCCACTCGATGTGGAGGAGCAGCGGGTCTACTCCGAGCCCCTCCCGAATGACCGAGCTTCTCACCCTACCTGTAAGGGAGAGATTCACTGATGTATTCATCAGTTTTTCCCCTCATTTATCCGTCTTAACTGTTTTTCCCGGACTTCGGTAACCCTTATTGTTTCAATCTTAATTGGATAAACAAGATATCTGGATTTCTCGACTGTCGTGATTCCCCTCAAAGCTCCCAGTCTGCACAGATCTTGCTTTTTCATAAATAATCAAATCAAACTGAACTAATTAAATGTCTTTTGTTGTGTATTAATTTAGGTTGAAGTGCCACAACAAATGCACCAAAGAAGCCCCACCTTGCCACTTACTGATCATACAGCGAGGCGGACGAGAGTCACTCAAAGGTAACCTCATCCGTCGTAATTTTCTGTGATTATATGACATTTGCATTGCAAAGGGACAATTATTTGAAATAACAGCTCACAGAAACTGACTAACTAGTTTTTGACTTTAAAAGGAAGTTGGACACTGTAATGCCTCAGGATAAAAACTCAATTTGCATGCATGTTGGAACATTTTCTTCTTGCTTGGGTGCGTCTTTACCTTCGTTCGTTTCACCCCGGGCATGTTTCATTATCCTCGTGTGAATTTTCTTCTTCCCTCTTCTGATAAAAATAAGAAAAGAAGCTTCCTGTTAATGAGGAATATCCCTTTTAATAATTTCCAAAGCTGAACTTCTGTCTGGAATTTCGTCTATATGTTTAAAACATCCATCCATCCAGGTCACTTAAACTTTTAGTGACCTGCAGACCGTTCATTTCCTTCGCTCTCAGGAATAAGTGAGTTTGATTAAGATTAAAGGAGTTTAAAGAAAAATCAGAACACATGATTATGGATAAGTTTGTGAGTCCTTACCCTGTAGATGGTCTTCTGAGTGGCCTCTGTTCCAGTTTAGGATCTACAGAAACAACGAGCTAGCAGCTAGTTAGGTATTTTATGGAATTCTATGGTTTCACACCATCGACATATAAATATTGGACAATGGGTTTCCATAGACTCCAATAACACATTTTTGAAGATAAATGGGAGGTGGCCACCACCGCCATTTTGACCGTGTCACAGGTTCCGTCAAGCCCAGACAATTCCATAAAAGGGAAGAGAGGTGGAGCTGAGGGTGGGGCTGTAAGGCTGGGATCATCTGATGACACCCGGTCGAACTAGCTACAAGCTAACCCAAAGC
>NC_091750.1:34357317-34389817 GCF_043380555.1 Nothobranchius furzeri | reverse complement strand
TAAGTTAATGTTTCTACTAGATAAAACTGTAATATAATTGTGCAAAGAAACTCTTTAGATAAAATGTCATTTTCATCATGATTTATGTTTGTGTTTTAACAACATTTTAAGATTCTTCAGCTAATAAAGTGTTTTAATTGCAAATGTAAAGGGTTAATTTTACATCAGTGTAATGAACCATAAGACATAAGATTCCATAATAAATATGAAATCAATCTTATGGATCTTTGGTGCTTTTAACCAGAAGATTGGAACATTTTATTGCAGGAATTATGCAACAACGTTGTATTCACTGAGACAAAGGAAGAGAGTCAGGTTTTAAGTGTTTAAAGATTTATTACTAAACAAGTTAAAACTAGACTAACTTTAACACTAAATGTATGGTGTAACTAAGGTGACGTGAGACGGAGAATGGTGTAATGTGGAATGTTGTTCAGAACCAGCAAATCCGGAGAAATGATTAGTTCTGACGGGAGTGAAGGTGATGTCTTTGCGCTAAGCTCTGATTTGGAGATTCATAAACACATTGAGACGCCATTCTGTCGGCCTACATTCCCTTTCGGAAGTCCCCGTTAGATCAGGAACGTCGAGGTCCAGCTTGACCCTCTCTGGAACCGAAGCCGATAGGAAAAGCAACGGTTGCCGACCAGACCAGTCTTGAGATACTTCCGGGTCACGACATTTTATTGGCATCTAACAAGACCCAAACCTGGGTAGTGATGGTTCAGCTTTTATTCTGAAAGGAACCGTTGCAGCTGTTGGAACAGCAACAGATTTTATCCGGCTTGTCGTTGGTTCTTTCAGCTGAAGAGGAAAGTTACGGATTGGCCACTCCGACAACTTCTCTAGAATGCTTTGAACTGGCGTTAACGATGACGTGGGCATAGTTTTATACTTCGGATGTTTTGGTTTATGGTCGAATGAAAAGATGACAGATTTACCAAACACCACCAAAACCACGCCTCCGTCAGATCTGGCAGATTCTGATTGGATCCGTAAAAGCAATGTGTCGTCTCTTAACGCTACGTGTGATCAGTCTCTAGTGGAAACATTTAAAGTCATATTACTTATTATATTCTATAGGATTATAATAAAGTAATTAATATTTTTATTTCACAGATTGGTTCACATTTTACTATTGACTAACACTTTGTTTGATTAGCTTATTAAAATAGAGTTCTTTGATTTATTAAAATAGAGTCCTTTGTCTTCAGTCTTCTCTTGAGCTGGAAAGGAAAACAGTTTTAGAAGCAGATGCATGAGACCTTGAGGCCATATCTCATGCAGATTGGTTCTTGCTGATGGGGGGGGGGGGATGACTTTTAGGTGGAAAACAGTCATTTCATTCAGTTACACAACTAATAAGGAAAATATCACCAACAAGATGATTACTGCTCATATAAAATAATTTTAGACTTAATTCTTGATAATGTGGGTGAAGTTTTTTTGATTTGAAATTGGAAGAGTTGGAGATTTGATTTTGGTTTGGTTTCAGTTGAAGGAATTAACCTTCACGACTTACTTATGATTGGTTTTAGTAACTTAGAGCTGTTTCAGACAGTATTAAAAAAAAAGCTTGAAATAAGTAAAAGAGCTGATTTACTGCATACGTTGTTTTCTCTCAAAAATACTGGTAATAACTGTGGTTTTGAGGACGCTCTGGGCTCACAGCACTGCTGTTACAGAAAAATGAGAGTCAGCGTGTAGCTGGTTGTGATGGATTACTACCGTCAGCCAAGTTTTAAGGCATCGTGTTGCGTTTCATATTGTAGTAAAATAATTTAAATGAAGTTCTGCTTGGAAAGGTTGAAATTAAATATAGAAACTATGTTTTTGATGTAGAGAGAAAGCAGCCTTAAAGCTGGGTAAAAAAGCAAAGCGGATGTTTGTGTAGGAGAGCTTCTGGGGTTTAGTGCTGATCTGACTAAGCTGCTCTTTAGAAGGGATAAAAGTTGAACTTGAACATCAATTAAATGGGAAAAAAGGAACAGAAAACTGCAAAGCCATTTTTAACAGATTTGTGCTCATTTTATTGTTGCAGTTTAGTAATAAAAGTGTTCTAATTATTTCTCAATTTCTTTTTACATTTTGCACTTTTTGCTTGCGTCCCCTCCCCATGTTTGGTACACTCTTAGCCACAAGGAGGCTTAAATGTCAAGGCTTTGAGAAGACTGACAATCCTCGTGATTATTGAAATAAATATGGATATTACAGTAAATGTGAAACATAATTATGCTGCAATTAAACTTTAAGAACAAGTTCAGTGAGAAACCATTTTTTTTTACTTGTATTTGAAATATGATCGGTCACTCCGAGATTAACATGCAGGCTAAACTGAAAATAATCTTCTACCCCTATTTCATGCGTTCACCGAGAAGGAAATGCTCGTGTCACAAAAAGCCTAACGGCTCTGCGTCACACGGGACACACCCATCCTAGCTCTCAACAGGGAAGACTGTAGTTTGTTTAGTGTCCGGGAAACAGCAGAGAACATCTGGGCCAGTAGAAGCTAACCGTTAGCATTAGCAACCCCACCACACAGCAGAACTCCTTCAGGCTTGCGTTATTTGTGGAGATAAAACATCAACATTACAGAGCAAACAGAGCCAGTGGTAGAGTCATGTTGCTGTTAGCCAATCAGAGGTGAGATTTCTAATACGTACGACTCCACATTCTGCCATTTTGGTAACACTTTAGTTTAGGGAACACAAATTAACTATTAATTAGCTGACAATTAATATGCACATTAGTGGACTACTAAGTCTGAACTAGTCATTATTCTGCACTTATTAATGGCTTATTTAGATAAAACTCTTCATTTATCGCCTGCTAACATTAGAATTACAGCATTGGTAATAAGCGCCTAATAATAGCTTAATAATGACTAGTTTAGACATATTAGTCCACTGATATGCATATTAATTGGCAGCTAATTAATGGTTAATTTATGTGCACTAAACTAAAGTGTTACCGCCAATTTCTGCCTCCCTCTCCTCTGGATTTCCAGTGAAGTCAAAGACAACCAAGTCCAAGTCGAGTCCAAAGTCAATGATGTGGGAGTCCAAGTCAAGTTCAAGTCCTTAACTTTGAATTTTCAAGTCATAATCAAGTCATCTGTCCAACTTCAATTTAGTACCAATGATAATAAATGAATTACAGAATTAAAGCTTCATTTATTTGCTCAAACAAGCAGAAACTGAACTGAATCTAAACAACGTGCTGCTGCATTCAGCAGCAAATCAAACCCAGAGCATAAAATTATTCATGATTTTTGTCCACGTCGTGCCACTTTTGTTCTAAAATATCAAATATGCTCAAATCATCATCAAGTCAACAGATGCAAGTCGATTCAAGTCGCAAGTCATTGGCGTTCAAGTCCAAGTCAAGTCGCAAGTCTTTATAGATTTTATCAAGTCAAGTCAGAAGTCATTAAAATAATGACTCGAGTCTGACTCAAGTCCAAGTCATGTGACTCGAGTCCACACCTCTGCCACATATGAACGTGTTTATTTTTTATGGGTTTATGCTCTGATTGTGCAGAGGTCTGTCTGTGTTTGGGTCTTTGGGCAAGATACCAAAACCCGCAAGAGTTGTTTTGATTTTTCAGCTGATTTAGATAAAAATATCCCAATAATCAGTCTAATGAACACATGAAAGTTTATTAAACAACAAAATTAGCATCTTTTTTTTTTGTCTCCTCTCAGGATCACATCCCAGTACCATACCAACCGGACTCCAGCAGCAATCCGTCATCCACCACTTCCTCCACCCCGTCCTCCCCAGCTCCTCCCTTACCCAGCAGTGCCACTCCCCCCTCCCCCCTGCATCCCTCCCCACAGTCGGCACGGCAACAAAAACAGTTCAACTTGACAGGTAAGAAAAGCAGAACCGGATCTGTTCTGTTCTCTGGTTATCGTACCAAAACCTTTATTCCTGTCAAGTAGAAGAAAGACTCATTCTGGAGCTAGCCTGGAGTCAATTAAAAGATTTGTGGTCGCTTAAATTTTCAGCCATTTGGCGGTTTTAGTGGATAGTCTTGGAAATAATAAGTAACTGGTAAAATATTTTATCTGTTGTTAACTACAGAGTGATTTCATTCATTCTTGTTTAAATGGGAGCAGCATGAACCGCAGATTCCTGGAAGTAATAAAGTAGAAAGCTTTACAAACTCTTTATTTTCATCCTCAAATAATGATTTCTGTTAAAGTTCTTGCTAATCCCAAAGCTGAGTTACATGTCAGATAAACCTTAAAGCTGTGGTTCGTAGCGTGATCTCATCAAGGACAGGAGGAGGAGATTTGAACAGTTCCAGCTCCAGCTACTGCCCTCGTGCCGTGCATGTGCCGGAAAAGCAACAGAGAGAGCTAATGTAGCGCTAGGCCGAATGCTACGCTAATCACTTTGCTCCAACACACAAAACCCAGGGAAGGGGGTGTTTCTCTATGCCAATGCACCTTGCTTACAGGGACACTGTCCTGCCTTGGTCAAAGAAAACGGTTAAATGGAACAGACGTGCGTCACGTGACCGCGGCTTCCACGGCGGTCACGTGACGTCACGTGACACGGGAGATAAAGTTATATTTTATACGTATTAGTTTCAATATAAATATTTAACGAGTCTTTTACTTTTTAAATTGTGTATATGTTTATTAAATGAAAAATATAAGTGAGTTACTACCCGCTAGCCAACGAAGCTGCACCTGCTAAGCTACTAACCAACCATAGATAACTTCTTTGGATCTAAAAAAACATTTTAAATTAGCTGACTTACTTTTAAACTTGAAAATTGTCCCCGAAGTAGCTGCCGGCCTCTTATCCGCCATGTTTTTGAAAATACCGCGGCGTATTGTGGGTCATTTTTGACCAAGGCTAACGGCTAACAAACAGAGAACACATGCTTCGGTAGAACATGAACACTGGAACCGACTGGAACACGTCTTGGCGGCTCCCGATGACGCATTTCCTAGGCAACCGGGGCGGGGCCAAGACATCAGGGCAAGGTTCCTTGGCAATGAGAAACACCCAGGGACTTGCCCCTAATTCACACCCGAGAGTTAGCAGTGCTTTACGGCAGCAGCGTGGTTTACTCGTGAGCTCTGCAGCACGTCACTTCACTCCAGAAGCGTGTCAGACGCGGATTGGCTAAGCTGCAGTCCATGTAGTCATGAGATCAAAAAATCACTGGAGAATTGCTGTTGTGTCCTTTAGTTTTTTAAATATTTTTGGCCTCTTAAAGCCACCATCCACGCCCATAACTGTTAATATTTTGGTCCCTGCCCTCCCCGTTTTGGTGATGTCTACGTAAAACCGTTAGAGTGATGTCATAAATAATCGTTGTGATTTGCCACTTTTGGTTAAACTCTTCATTTATTCAGTCAACATATGACATCTATTAAAGAATAGTAATAGTCTTTTATGAGTCTATTGCATGTTTTACACTGATACCGCGTGTGATGTCCTGTCTAACCCTATGTTAACCGTGGTGGCGGCAAAAGTAGAACCCATTCTCTCTTTAACGACAACGCGTAAGGCTTCTGGGATGTACCTGAAATGTTCTGCTCCGCGTTTGGTGTGAGTCACACAACAGACTATAATGGTTTCTATCTGATGAATAGACATCCCGCTGCCGTGGCGCACCACAGACGGTGTGAACTGGGGTCAGGTGACACATGAAGTCTGAAAGATGACCTGCTTTATTTGATGGAACAGGGTCAAGAAGTCAAATTTAAGCGTCTTTTTGGTTAAGTTAAAATTTTTAAACAACGTACTCCAGTTTTTAGCATTCGTGCTGAAGTGGAAAAAGGATTTAAACTGTTTGTACAAATATTGATGCAAATTAGGCATTTTTGTTAAAATACCTGCCATGTTTGTGCCTTCTTTACAGCCTCCAGTTATTTTAAATACAAACAACAGTTCATCTTTCCGGGTAAGTGCTTCAGAACTGATAATTCTCCCTTTTAACACAAAGTATAGCAACATAAAGCATGCACTAATGTCAGTAGTGACTTTTCACGCCTCAGCTCCTTGAAGCCTCTCGGTCCCTACACCCACTGGTGCTCGTCTCATTTGGGTTTCCTAATGATCTGTCAATGCCCAGACTCTGAGCTTTAGTCAACACTGGTAGCATTCAGCAGCCGCTCAATTGGCAGCTTATTACAAACAGGACAAGCTGGAGTGGTGTGAGGAAAAGCATGACGTGTGGGCTAACTCTGCTCTTAGGTTTGGAGACTGATAAATATACCGTGCAGCTGACAGCAGCAGGTTCTGATTACTGATGACACGTCGACTGGTGCCTGTCTTGTTGTTGGGGCAATAAATCTAAAATATAGGTGGAACCAACGTAACTGTCATGCCACAATGCATTTACTGCTAGCTTCTGTTTAGAAGAAAACAATCTCAAAAGCATTTACATAAGCCTCCTACGGGCAGAAACAGAACAGAATGAAACATCTTCATATAGGAGCTTAATGAACGTGCACAATCCTTTGGAGTTAGCTTTTATCCATGGATTCATTTTGCTATAATGTCGGGATGCGAGGAAAAATGTACGTTTCAGTAAAAAGGTATTACATGCATAGCTGTGAATGGGACAGTGAAAGCTTTCCGTCCATCCAGCTCGCGGATCTTTTGGAGAGAATCCATGACATGAAATTATTCTAGTACCACACAGAGAAGGAAAAAGGTCCCTGCTGCTGCGGGGTGTCGGTGCCGGTGTCTAATGCAACACGCCACAAAGGGACTTTGTGTGACTCGCACTTTGAGTCACACATTGTCACAGCGTGTCAACACAAGCAGCCTTCATGGTGTGTCTTTCAGCGGTGGATGCAACAGGAATGCTGACTTTGAGCTATCTTAAAGATTAGAGCCGGCAAAGAACATTGTGTCATCCAGCGGTTTTCATCAACCCCGTGCACCGTCCTGTTCAGAAGTTTAAAATTATTAGTTTTGCAAATGTCTTTCATTGTTCTGTTCATGTGACTCAGACAAACAACGCGTGTTCTTTTGTGATATCTGTGACAGTTGGCAGCAAACTATCACATGTATTCATGAAAGATTATCATTTTTAACATTAGTCTCAGCAGTGGAGTGTTCCCTAAGGTTTTTAAAGATGCGGTTGTTCAGCCGATATTGAAAAAACCTGGTTCGGATCTCTCCACTTATGAGAACTTTCGCCCTATATCGAAAGTCCCGTTTCTCTCGAAGGTTCTTGAGAGAATTGTGCATGGTCAGATCTCTGCTCATATGAACAATAACTCATTGTTGGATGTGTTTCAGTCAGCCTTTAGACCACACCATAGCCCTGAGTCTGCTTTGATTAGGGTGCTAAATGACATTCTGGTGGCATCTGACTCTGGGTCTAGGGTACTGCTGCTCCAGCTAGATCTTTCAGCGGCTTTTGGGTTGGGGTGACGGGGGTGGCTCATAAATGGTTCCGCTCCTACTTATCAAACCGTTCCATCTCTGTACAGATTGGTGACTGTGCATCCTCCTGTCTTCCACTGCCTTGGGGGGTGCCACAAGGTTCCGTTCTTGGGCCATTGCTGTTTTCTATCTACCTTCTGCCTCTGGGCAATATCCTGAATCAGCATGGCCTGAGCTATAACATTTACGCTGATGACTGTCAACTATACGTAGAAATGGATGAGAAGAATGCGGGCTCGAAATTGGCTCATGTTTAGATGACGTGAAGGGCTGGCTGGCAGACCAACTTCTTAAAGTTGAACGAAAAGAAGCCTGAGCTAATTGTTTTTGACCCCCGCAACCACCATGGCTCTCACCCTGTATGTGACCTTTTAATCCTCAACCCCAAACAGTGTGTGACGAGTCTCAGGGTCATGCTGGATGCTGAACTCACAATGGCCCCACAGATAAACTCAGTGAGGTCCTGCTTTTATCAGCTTCGCCGCCTTACTCGCCTCAGACGAATCCTGAAACGGAGGCATTTGGAGGCAGTCGTCCATGCCTTCATTACCTCTCGCCTGGACTACGCAAACGCCCTCCTCGTTGGTGTTCTGGTATCCGCCCTGAACCGGCTGCAGGTCGTCTAGAACGCTGCTGCCAGGTTCTTGATGAGTACACACCAACGTAGCCATATTACCCCTGTCCTGGAACATCTTCACTGGCTCCCTGTCATTTTCAGAGTGCAGTTTAAGTTACTGACCTTTGTGTTTAAAGCTCTCAATGACCTGGCACCTCCCTATCTCTCTGACCTGCTAACTCAATATGTGCCCATGCGCACGTTGAGGTCGGCTGACCTTTTGCTGCTGTGCATGCCACGGGTGCGATTCAAATCGCGGGGGGATCGAGCATTTGTCCATGCTGCCCCAAAGCTATAGACCTCATTGCCCATTGGAGTTGGGCAGGCTCCATCTCTGGCGGTTTTTAAATGTCGTTTAAAGACCCACTTTTACGCTTTGGCTTTTAGACAGTGACTTGTTTTAGTGTTTTATTGTGTCATTGTTTTAATGTGTTCTTAGTATTCATCATGTTTTATCTGCTTTAGATTGGGATTTTTATCCTCTGTTTTAGTTCTTTCGAAGGGTTGTGTTTTGCTTTAGCCTGTGCAGTACTTTGGGCAGCTTCCATGCTGCGTTTTAAATGTGCTATATAAATAAACTATGCTATGCTATCCATAATGTGAGACGTCAGCCGAGTTCTCAGATTCCCCATGAGAGTCCCCGGTCGTACATCTTTAGTTGCTGGGACTCAAAGAGTGTGTCTCAATTCAGGGTCTGCATCCTTCGAAGGACCCAGCCTACTCGGCCGACGTGGGCTGGATCCTCCGTCGGCCGGGTAGATCGGATGTTAACGGCTGTGAATTTGAACAGGCCTAGCCTTCATGAATTCCCGCCGCTCCCTCGGCGAACGTTCCGTCGCCTAGCAACCGTGGAACCGCTGAGCAGAATGGAGAAAGAACTTCAAACGATGGAGCTGGAAGTTTTATTTAGCTTTTTAATAATTTCCTTGACTGTTGGAGAGCTAATTCAGAGAAAATACTTTCGACAAGCTGAGCCTGAGCAAAGATGTGATAATAGTTTTTAATACTTTCTAAGGGTCTTAATTTGACCAAAACCGATTTATCACCTTTTAAGACTTTTCAAGACCCAGCGGATACCCTCTAGTAAACAATTCTCATTTTTAAACGAAAATAAAATTCAAGAGTTTAATGCAGAACTGATTTTATTTAGATGTTTCTTTTATATGTACATGTTTAATCTTTATTAACCATTTTTCTGTCAAAGTTCTCCCTTCTCTCCTGGGCCCTCTGCTGCTCTGCCTCCCTCTGCAGCCTCATGTCCTCCCTGATCAGCTCCAGAAGCTGGTCATCGCTGTCACCTTCCCCTGGATGCCCATTTTCTCCGGAATAGTCTTAACAAACATGTAAGAAAACAACAGGAAGAGAAAAGAGGACAACGGGTTATTCCTTTCGTGTTTTCGCAGAAAAAAATAAACTTAAAATATGAGATGTTATTGTACCTCTATGCCACAGCCGCCGAATACTTTGCTCCAGTGATCATGTGGTCCATCTCCGCCCTAAGCTTAATAAAGTCTGTGGTTATCTCTTTTGTTCCTAAAATACAAACTTCTATTAAAATCAGGGGGAAACGCAGCGGGAGAAGTACGACACCGAGCGGCCGAACATACGAGCCGAGACCGCAATACAAGCACTTTTACTGTAACATTTCTAACTAAAATAACGTTCATGTATCACAAAAAGCCCTTAACCTAACAGTTTTCAGGTTTATACTGACATTTATATGCGCAATCCTCTCCGACAGCTCCCGCTTCACTGTCCGCCATTGTTTTTAAAAGTTTTTCTGCCGGCCGGCCCGCAAGGCATCTTGGGAAATGTAAACCACTGAAGGATACACCGGACCTATACTTCATGCAGGCGAAAAGAAGGCCGGATTCGTCAGCCGCATTTGAAGGAGTCTTCGAACTGGGACAGGCTTAGTCGCGGCGCTGTGACGTAACCGGCCGACGAAGGATGCAGACCCTGAATTGAGACACAGCCTAAATGTGTTCAAGGAATTTATTTTTTGTCTAATTGTCTAAGAAGCACAGGCTGCAGGCCTGGACAGGCTGATAAAGAAGTCCAGCTCTGTCCTGGGCTGTCCTCTGGACTCAGTACGAGAGGTGGGGGAAAACTCAGACCCATCCTGGACCATGGGTCACACCCCCTGCAGGACGCCTTGTCCCTGCTCTAGAGAGCAGCTTCAGTAACGGACTGATCCACCCTCGCTGTACGAAGGAGAGATGCCGCAGATCTTTCCTCCCTGCTGCAACAGTCACTGCTAATAGACACCATACATCCGTAACCTTCCGCTGCAAATACAACCTTTTCAAAACATGTGCAATATAACTACCACTCTCATTACCATGTGCAATAGTTATCTTAACTTACAAATACTATGTACTCGTGTGCGATATCTTGTGTGCTGCTGCTGCTATCCTGCTGTACCTGAGCCATTGCAACATTGCAATTTCCCTACTGAGGGACTAATAAAGGTTTTCTTATTCTTCTTAATTTAGTTTTATATTAACCACAAAATCACCACAGACATCTAGAACATATTTCAAATGTTTTCAGAAACCTGGTCGCATCAATCAGAATAAAATAAACAAAAAAAGTTTACACAACAATCTAAATAAGTGTTGTTTGAAATGATGGCTGGCACCGTATGGGACCTGACGTCTGGTAAACGTGGATGACTGCCCACACAGTCAAGATCACATCTTAATTGCAACTTTGCACCAATGTGTTTTAGATATTTCCACTGCTGGTCCACGTCACGTTTGCTTTTGTTGAGATGTGTTGTGACTTTGATGTCTGCAGATGTTACTCCAGAGGCGCCTCCCAGCAGAGCTCCGCAGGTCATTCTGCACCCGGTCCTTTCCGAACCAGGGTGAGTGGAATATCTGTTCCCCCTCAGTTTTCTTTCTTATGCCCCGACCTCAGGTCAAAGGGCAAGTCAAACTCACTGGAGCACGCACATTTGGGTGACAGTTTCAATGCGAGAGACGACACGAGGAATACCCAGAAACGAATGTTAGCACGGCCTTTAACTCACGCTACACTAGGGCTGCCAGTTGGATTTTCCGACACACTTTGAGGAAGCCAGTGGTTGCGGGAAAGCAACCAGAAGAGGAGGATAAGGGATGAGATGTGTTTCGACCTTGATGTTAAGTAGATCAACGTCTCAATCCATCCCAGGAAACAAGACGTGAGCGCTTTCGTCTTCAGGCCGATGATCAGTTCTGATTTTATAATGTTTGATTCATCAGCAGCACTTCTTGTTAATATTTAAATATCGACAGGGTCTCAAAAAATGCTTACTGAGAAAACGGCACCATTTAATACGAACAGTTTTCAGAATTAGCAGCTTGGCATTTTCATGCCATAATACAGAAACAGCTGCGAGCTTGGAGATCAAATGCAAATACTTATCTGGAAATAGCAGGAATCAGTGCATAATGTTGGGCCTCCAATGATAGTGTTCACTAAATAAGTGCCATTTGTTTGAGTAGAATAGGATGGTTTGAGGTCTTAATATTGTGATAATTTACATAATATGAAGATTATTGAGTTCTGCCAATGAAAACAAAGCTGTGTTTGGTTTTGTTTCCATATATTATTTATGCATTTGTATATCAGGCTTTTTAACTAAATAATGTATGACATCTATCGATCGATTGTCTGTCTGTCTGTCTGTCTAGCTCTATATCTACGTATCTCTATTTATCTATATCTACGTATCTCTATTTATCTATATCTACGTATCTCTATTTATCTATATCTACGTATCTCTATTTATCTATATATCTATAGGGGCAGCAGTAGCTCAACAGGTTGAGCGGGTTGTCCAGTAAATGGAAGGTTGCAGGTTCAATCCCAGCTCCGGACAGAGAATTCTGCTGTTGTGGCCTTGAGCAAGACACTTAATCCACCTTGTCTGCTGGTGGTGGTCGGAGGGACCGGTGGCGCCATGTATGACACTTGTGAATAAAATCTGCACAAACGAATAAGTGTTACTGGAATGTACCCTCTAATGGTTACATTTTTGGCTAGATAATAGCCCTTTTTTATTTTATTTTGCTTTAAAGCTGTAAAAAGTACGGCTTTCTCATGAAGTCATGGGACAGATAACAGTCTAACCACAGGTGGTGTGTGGTGTCACCATATCACCTCTGGTAGTGGCTAGCGTGGTTCTGAGTGAGTTGTTTTGACATGAAATTAATTCTCTTAAGAGGTGCAGAAGCAAGACAGTGCACAACTGAATCATGCTGTTTTTAAATAAATCATGTTCTGGAAGTCCGGTAACCCGTATTCTTGTAGAATTTGACAAATATGGGTTAGTAATGGTGGGTTAGAGGTTTTCTGTCTAGCAGGGGCGGATTAAGGACTGAAGAAGATCCGGGGCTTAACACACACACACACACACGTGATACGCACTAGTCAACATCATATATATTTGTCTTGTACCACATAATTTTTAATCTGAAGCTACATATTAAGCATATTCAGGGCAGAGTATTGTTCCTGTTAGTGTTTAGTGTGAGATGATAGTAAATATTCCCTTTTTTTCTGCAAGAACTTTACCTGATAGTATGCTAACTTTAGGCAAACCAGCAGTTTTGGGTATTTTTATAATTGTACCTTTTTGAGGCCTAAAAGATGCACAGTTTGTGTTATTAACACTTCATGAATCTCTGTGTTTGCCAACTGTGGCTGTTAATGAAAGGTTGAGCAGAGAAGCTCGTTTGCAGTCAAGGATGTTGATTGTGGATTTCCAAAGAAACCTCTGTACCTCTGTAACCTGAGAAGGCCCCGCCTTCTCCATCCTTTGCTGAATAAAGCCCCTGACGAACTGAGAACACATGGGAGTGACATGGGAAAAGCCTTGGAGGAGGTTTTCCCCTGCGTTAACTCTCCATTATTTTGGGGACTCGGGGTAAAATGTCTTCCTTTTGTCATGTGTGTTAATTTCAGGTTTCAGGGTTGTGGAGATTAAATATTACCCAACATTTTGGTGGAGAATGCAGGTAGGCAGAGCTGGTGAGCTGAAGGAGCTTTGTCCAGAGCAGAGTGGGGGCTGGGATTTCTGCGACCAGCTTCTCACATGTTGATTCGCGCTCATGGACATTACGAATGATTAATCTACTCTCTCTCTCTATGTGTGTGTCGTCCTTTAAGGTAATATGGGATAAATGAAAAATTACCTATCAAGCAGCACAACAAATATTTTCTAATAAGACTCACAAACCTGAGTCAACACCAGTCTCATCAAAGCTGGGGTTCTGTCGCCGTACTTTTGGTCTAAAAAACGTCCTTATGTCCATCTTCACTCATGCGTTTCAGGCAGAGAGTGTAGAAGAAGCCGGCTGCTGAAGGGCTTCTTCTTCAGTGGTGGAGGCTCAGGCAGGCTGTATACAAACTACTGCCAGCTGCTCCCTCTCTGTTGGACTTTGGTACTGCATGCTACTTCCACGATTTAGATCTGGGGCTTTTCATAAAACATCCGGGCTTGAGCCCAAGTAGCCGGGCCTAACGCCGCCCCTGCTGTCTAGTATTTGTAGAACTTTCTTGTTAACACTTTCTACGGTTTTTAGTGCTGTGGTGCATGAAATCATCCAAGTAGTTCAACAGCAATCAGTGTGAGATCATCATAGAATGAAAATATGTTTGGCAGCACTTGAAGTCAGACTGCTACAGATATACTGAAAGTTTCAAAGATAAAATTTGATGGCTGGAGTGACTTTTATGTGCAATTTCAATGTCAAGGTGGTATCTACGACTACACCAAGGTATTAAAATTTAGGGATGCACCGATGGATCGGCATTTGATCGTAATCGGCCGATAGCGCCCCTATCGGTTTTGATCGGAATTTTCAAAATAGATCAAAGCAGACCGATCAGGTAGGGTTGTCACGGTAACCAGTGTAGCGGTAAACCCCGGTAAAAAAAAAAAAGTTGACAATAATAATAACCGTCTTGTTTAAAAAAAACTATATTATCTTGGTGGGTTACCGTGGCTGCGGTGTAGGCGCGGTGACCCTTACCAGCCACCGTATCATCGGCTGAAGTTGCCGGCGGCACATGCGCACTTTGTTGTTTACAACCAAAACTTTCTTGAACCTAAAGCTGAAATAATGGCCAAAGGTGGAGACGGCAGCGCTCAGGACATTTTTTATCCCTCAAAGAAGACAAAGTGGGAAGTACGGGCATCTTTTAGATATGTGAAGAATGCCGAGGGACAGTTGATAGAAGACGGCTATCCTGTTTGCAGCACGTGCAGAAAAAGTGTCTGTGAAAGGCAGCAACGCTTCAAATCTCATGACACATCTGCGTGACCATCACCCACAACTCTACAGTCAACGCAAGGCTAGCTTTAGCGTTTTAGCTAAAATGCGTGATCCGAGGATTTGGGTTGAGGGAGAATGCAACGAGTCGCTATATAAAGCAGCCGCAGCGCCGCTACCTGCATATAAACCGTGTCGCGGACACCGCCATGTTGAAATGACGCTTAGCATTACGGGGCTCCCAGGGGCAGATAAGAGTTGGTCTCTCTCCGAGAATAATTATGAATTTAACAACGATTACTGCCTGATGACATTTTCCCACATCTGCAAAGCTCACTGGAAGGACACAAACCGAGGATGATATTTTCCTGATATAGGGTTTATTACTCAAGTAAGGGTAAAAAAGTATCTGATTAGAAGGCTACTTGAGTACTGAGTATCATCTGAACTAATATTTTAAAATGATGACATCAAACAGACAAAAAATAAGAAGTTATGGACAAATATTGGCATTTTAAAAACAAACTGAGGACTATATTTCCTGACATACAGGGTTTATTTAATTGTGTGAAAATGTAGCACATTTAAAAAAAATACCGCGATAATACCGAAAACCGTGGTAATTTTGGTCACAATAACCGTGAGGTTAAATTTTCACACCGTGACAACCCTAATACAGACCATTTTCGATTAGGTTACATTTCCTTTATTCCCAGATTATGTAGTTTGTAGCACTCATTATAATGTTGTAGAAAATTTCTGGCCAATCCACGTGATCGGTATCGGTGATCGGTATCGGTGATCGGTATCGGTGATCAGCATTCTTTGATATCGGTATTGGTGATCGGCAACAAAAAAACCTGATCGGTGCATCCCTATTAAAATTTGAGACTTGATCTAGCTCTGTTCCATTATAGAAGATTCGTGATGTCCTTGGTTCCCGATGCCGTTCAGAGAAATACATAAGGATAGTTTTGTTAGAATTCAACAAAAGACATGAGTCGTGTATAAGAGATGAGGCCGCTGTGAGGTTAGAGGCAGCTTGTTGACTGTTAATGGCTTGGGTGTAGACGACAACATCGTCTGCATACATTAGAGTGGAGACATTGGGGAAAGAATTTGGTAGATCAGGACCGGCCCAAGGACAGAACCCTGCGGCACACCCACTTCTGTTGAAAAGAGGAGATTTTTCTTGTATACAAGAGTTTATTATGCTATCAAGCATGAAAATCAGTAATATTACACACCTCCTTAGACAGCTCAACTTGGAGTCTGAACGAGTTTCCTCTGAAACGTGGCTAAATGTAAATGTTCCCGCTATGATGGTGAATAAGTGCATCATTGTTTGTCCCAGCTTCTTTGGAGCTGTGAAAAAAAAGGTTTATTTGAGCATTTTAATCCAGCTAAATAACTTAAAAATTCACCATTAAACTCAAATAATTGTCTTGTGACTGGATTTCATCCAGCATTAATCCAATTTCTTACCCTTTTCTCTGCCTCTAGACTAATATTATGACACTATCCAAGTTATAAACTCCTATTTCACTTTAATTGACATTATTATCTCTTCTTACCCACACCTTCGTATGCTCTTGCTGTAGCAGGTGGCCGATTTTTCTGGTCCTAACAGCCTCATCTCTGGGTTAACGAGGGCCTGTTTCAGACCTCAAGGCCCCGCAGAATTCCCTCATTAGAGCAGAGATGGAAGCGGCGGTAAGAGACCTCGGCGCCACAGGAATCACATTATTTTATAAGTTGCCTCACCTGTAGTCTTTGCACAGAGTCCAGGGCTGCTTTGTGAACAAATGTTAATATTCCTCAGAGAGGTTGTTAGAGGTTAGACATTAATGTTACACAGCGAAATATGTGGACTCGAGTGGGCTGGGTGGGAGCGGGAAGAGGGTTCACTTTAGTCATGTCACTGCTGCCCGCTGTGCGTGGAGGTGACGACGCACATGTGCGTGAGAAAGTAACGGGGCCTCAGGGTGAAAATGCTCTTTACGGTAATAAAAAAGACCCAGATTAAAGATAGAGGTCAGAAAGGGCCGGTTCTTCCATTTCATCCTCTTCACATTGTGGCCATGAATCTGTTCGATAGCGTCCATGTCTTTGTTCTGTTGCAGCTTGTGGGCCGTTGAGGTGATTTACAGTATAAAAGCCTGTGGCTCCGTAATTCTTCCCTTTGAAAAACTACCTTAAGCTGTCTGAAATGAAATGTTACCAGAAAATAATAAAAAAATCCTAATAAAGCATCGACCTAAAAAAAAGGCAGGAAAAAATGAAAAAAGAATTAATAAAATGGTCAAGTGAAACAAAAAGGGCTTGTTTTGCTTAAAACTTTTGTATTTTTTCAAATGATCTTTTATGTTTTTATTGATCTTTATTTGATTAATTATTATCTTTTATTCTTTTGTTATGTTTTAATTTTGATTGGCACAATAGAAATGTTCACGAGTGAGGGTAGGAGGGATCGGGAGGTCGACAGGCGGATCGGTTCGGCGTCTGCAGTGATGCGGACGCTGAACCAATCTGTCGTGGGGAAGAGGGAGCTGAGCCAGAAAGCCAGGCTCTCGATTTACCGGTCGATCTACGTCCCAATCCTCACCTATGGTCATGAGCTTTGGGTAATGACCGAAAGAACGAGATCGCGGATACAAGCGGCCGAAATGACTTTCCTCCGTAGGGTGGCCGGGCTCAGCCTTAGAGATAGGGTGAGGAGCTCGGACATTCGGGAGGGACTCGGAGTAGAACCGCTGCTCCTCCGGATCGAAAGGAGCCAGTTGAGGTGGTTTGGGCATCTGGTCAGGATGCCTCCTGGACGCCTCCCTGGGGAGGTGTTTCGGGCATGTCCTGGCAGCAGGAGGCCCCCGGGTCGACCCAGGACACGTTGGAGAGGTTACATCTCCAATCTGGTCCAGGAACGCCTTGGGGTCCTGCCGGAGGAGCTGGTGGAGGTGGCCGGGGAGAGGACGGTCTGGAGCTCCCTAGTTGGGATGCTGCCCCCGCGACCCGGACCCGGATAAGCGGAGGAAGACGACGACAATAGAAATAAACTTTATTTATTTACTTGTTTTAGTAGCTGCCAGGTTGCAGGAACAAAAAAGAAAAACATTGGTACAAAGATTCAGTTAAGGCATATCTGATTGCAGAAATGGCTTGACGCTGTGAAAATAGCTCAGTCCCAACAACAAACCTTGTGTTTAACTAAATGATTCTCCACCAACGGGTCCGCTGGTCTTCGGTTTGTCCCTGAAAGCTGACTGAAGAGGTTCCCCTCCCACAGGCCGCTTCGGTGTCCTTCCATGCAGCTGAGATCAAACTTTTCTTTGCAGCGTATTGATTGCGTCGTGCTCTGGTGCACAAAACGCATCGCTAAGTGTAATGGCAAATATTTCAGCCTTTGAGAGTTTCTTCCACGTTTTGCAGATTCAGAGCGACGGATAGCTTAGCAGTTTATCAGGTGCAGGTGCAATCAATCAGCAATCAGTGCAGGGTGGGGGCGGAGGGACGCAACAACAGCACAGATTACATTTCCATACCATAAATACGACCTTTTTGTGACATCGGAATACCTTGAATCCAAATGAGTGATCCGTTTGGGATAATGGAAGTTTTTTGTAACGGGTCTGACTTGAAAGAGTCTCAGTAAACATGAGTAAATCAGCCCACAGACTCATTTAACCGCTTTTGTTGTTTTCATTTTTTAATTGAAATGTGTTTTTGGTGAAAAAAAAATGGTTTTGAAGTGTATCATGTACTGTAAACCCATGTGTGGTGCCAGAGAAAGCAGATGGATCACAGAGATTTAAAGGGACATTATGGAAGTGTGACAGCCAAAACATGTATAGAAATAATAAATGTCTTCTTCATACATTCTCCTGCAATGCCCTGGTCCTGTAGAATGAGCCCTGGCATTTTTACTGTGATTGCCTGTTTTTCTGTAAAATCACAGAAAAAGAGAGATGCTCGGGTCGAGCAGGCTGCTTCATGCGCGTTCACGCTCAGGCATCGCCCGTAGCATTTGCTATCCGTAGCTTTAGCAGCAGAGAGAGAGGCAGTGCCACTTTGTCGCTGTTCCTAACGCCTAGTGACAAAGCTAGCTACATTTCTGAGGACCCTTAGCTACTTTCTGTAGAACTTTCTTCTAGATATTTCCTGCTAATTAGCAGCAAAATAGCCATTTTCACTCCGAACCGTTCTTTGGTTTGACGTTGTTTCAGCTGTCATCAAGGATATAAATGTTACAGATACAAAGGATGTTACTGGTGATTTAGCTCACCTAGTAAGACGTCTGACTGTCATGCTGAAGACCTGGGTTTGATTCTGGATGTGAACATAGTTTATTTAGAGTTTATTTTTTACATTAATGGTATTTTTTTACAGTAAGACGCCCAAATTTTTATTTGAGACTCGCCGAACGGCATTGAATTCACAGATAAAAAAGTTGTGGGTTCAACTTTCATTTTGGAACAATTTTTCAAGCAAGGGAAGGGAATGATCTGAGCATGCAGGAGGACTGACCCATCATAAACCTTTGTCGGCTGTGCTGAAGAGAAAGGTACAGAACCAAATTATTTCATTAATTAGCTGCGTGTTCTCCTGTCCTCCCCCCCCCACACACACACACGGGGGACTGTCTCAGCTGTTATTTTCGTTAAGGACTGTGCACGTACAGCATGCGCACCTCGTGCACGAGCCTACTATTGAAGCTGCCGTTACGCTTTTGGCCTGAGGGGGCAATCACGAGCATACCTTCTCAGTGGCGCTGTGGTAGACTGTGTGCTCTGGGACAGGAAGATCGGGGTTCAAATCCCGGTCGGGTCATACCAAAGACTTTAACAACCTCCCTGCTGTAAAGGGGTTGGAACGGGTGATTGAATAGTTCCCGAGTGCAGCCACTGCTGCAGCTCACGGCTCCACGGGGACGGGTCAAATGCGGAGGTGAATCCAATATGTGATGATGACTAATGGGACTTTAGAGATTTACAAAAACAAAATAGAGACGAAGAAAATGCAGACATGTCCTTGTTTAAGGCTGCAGGACTGTGTAAAAATAAAAAAAACTCATTTTTCTTGATATTTGACTCATTTCCTTCTTGCTTTTTGCTTGCAGGAATGAAGGAAACCCGCTACTTCAGATCGAAGTTGAGCCCACATCAGACGTGAGTCCCTCTCTCTGCATGTGAGCCACGAGTCGTGTTGCTTCTCCGTGTTTTTCCGTCTGAGTGGAACAAAACAAAAGCAGCTCGCGCCGCCACTTGTCACAGTCATTTGCGTTGTTCTCTCATTCAGTATAATTTGTCGCAGCTCTCTGAGAAGCCTCCAGGTAAGTTATGCGTCAAAAGCAGCAAGATCACTGCTCGTCATCTCCGTTTCTGGAACAATGATGGATTCAGAGAAAATGTTATGCAGATTGCCTTGAATAATATGACAGCTGGCATCTCTGAAGAGGTTATTTTCACTCTTTGGGTTCATTATACTTAAAATCAAATCAGTAAATCAGCCGTTTTTTCCTTCTGGCTGTTTTCTCTCAATCTCCATTTCCTCTCGACTACAGTCGAAATAACAAACACGCACAGCCAGACGGACAAACGCTGTCCTGTTTTCTAAAACAGCTACTTTATGAAATATTCATAATAAATAATATTAAGTAATTAGTGAAAACTAACTGAAGACCTGAATAAACTTTCTTCACAGCAAAAACTTTGGGAATGAATGAAAAACCTCTTCAGAAGATAACTAGAGTCATTAACGAGCTGACTTCCCTTCACCCCAGAACGAAGATGGCAACAACGAGGATTCTGGCGATGAGTTTGAGGAGATGAATCTGTCGCTCCTGTCGGCCCGAAACTTCCCACGCAAGGCCAGTCAGACCAGCATTTTCCTGCAGGAGTGGGACATCCCCTTTGAGCAGCTGGAGATCGGAGAGATGATCGGAAAAGGGCGTTTCGGCAAAGTGTTCCACGGCCGGTGGCACGGGGAGGTCGCCATCCGCTTGATCGACATCGAGCGTGACAACGAGGACCAGCTGAAGGCCTTCAAACGTGAGGTGATGGCCTACCGCAACACTCGCCATGAGAATGTGGTGCTGTTCATGGGGCTGTGCATGAGCCCGCCACATCTGGCCATCATTACCAGGTAGGAAGCAGGAGACGCTGGAGTGCGCTGGACAGAAAAACGTGAAACAAAGCCGTTTTTGGCTGTGATAGTTGACATTCTCACCCTGCCTCCGCTGCACGGTCTCTAGATCCTAACCCTAGAGAATGTCTCCATAAATGTGGAGAAGCATCTCTAACACTGGAACTGATTACTGACAAAGTTTCTATTAGAATAAAAATTGCTTTAATTATTAGAATAAGGACCTATTTTCTAAGCAGTAAAAATACAGTAAAAATGGGTGATGCAACTTCATAGAAAGCTCTTATTGTGACCTTGGCTATGCTTGTAAGAAGGTGTTTGATTTGAAGTAAATGCAAACTCAAAATGCAACCAGGAAAGAAAATATAAATATCAATGGTGCATTAATAAGAGCATAAGAGGATAAGGAAATTTATGCATCCCCACCCATAAAAATGTGGTGTGTAGATGTTTATTGAGTGTAAATCAGAACTTAAAGGAGACATATTATGCAAAACTCAGCTTTTGCATCTTTTTGTGCCTCCATGCGGGTCTCTGCTGAACATGAAAAAAATCTGGTTTTCTGTCAGTTTTTTTATTTTAGGCTTCGTGTCCCTAAACAAGCCATCTGTGAACGGTTGAATAATGGTTGTGAATAAAGTAATGCTGTGAAAATTCACAACATTATTTACACAAAGATGCTCACTAATGCTTTATTATTCACCATAAACACGGATGAAGAGGGCATGCTGAGTTAAAGATGACAACAAGCATCAAAACATCTTTTAGAAAAGAGGAGGAGAATAAACAGGGCGGCGTTCTGGTCGTGTTCAAGGCTCGTTTCTGGCATCAGAACTCCGATTTATGGGATTTTCTCTGCGTCTGCATTCGCTCTCGGCAGCTGTGAGGTCCTCAGTCAGTCCTGGTCCCCTGGCACCCGGCTCAGATCATCCACGGATCTGCTCCTCTGCAGAGTGTCTGACAGCGAAGCATGCAGACGTTATGATTAGAACGGGCGGCGACTGTTGCTGAGTAGATGAGCCGCCCACACCGCTCACAAACGGCAGTCTGAAGGCAGATAGCGATGCAGAGTGAACTTGAAGGAATTCTCCCACATCGTTTACACCTTTAATTACCTCACGGATTAGTGCGTTTGCAGAACAGACGGAGGGAGCGGCGTTCTCATTCAGGAGCATCGCAAGAAAAGCTGTCATTTAATTAATTAGCTAAACTAATTATGTTCAAATGGTAATTGTTTGGATATTGGGCTTTTTGATGCTTTCATCCGCCGTGCAGAACAAAAACAGTGAAATCATCCTTTTATTTCTGCTTCTCTTTAAAAAAAACGTGAGAGTCTTAGTGGATTTGTTTGGTCTTTTTGTTTCCATCACGATATAAAGCGCTTCGCTCGCCCCGATGTTTGGTGACGCGATTGCAGTTGGAGTTTGATGAAGTTGCAAAGGAGCAGATGAGAAATCACCAATAATAAAAAAAAACAAGTGTCAGACCAACCGGTGGTTTTATTAGCCACACTTTGCTTCATGCATCAGAAAAAAAAATCATCAGTGTCATGAAAAGTCAAGTTACGGCACAACTCTTCTGCAACATCAAACCTTAAAGGGCAAGTCACCGCCTACCAGATTCTTACTCAACTCCCACTTCCTGTTTGAAAAATGCAACAAATGCTGTTGCCTAGCAGACCCAGGGGGTGGAGCCGCTAACAAATACACACACTCACGACATTGTGACATCATAATGTACCACCTAACATCATAGCGTACCTCTTAGCCAATAGCGGTGGCAGATTTAAATTCAAATACAGTGCTGAGGTTTTACCTGACGACGGTGCAACACTGACAGTTTTAGGCAGAATATTTAAATTTTAACTAAGATGCACTAAAGTGCCGAATTATTGACTACATGTGTCTGCAGCACGACCAGACACTCATTTATATAGTTTATCAGCAAAAAAATGTTGATTTGGAGTGACTTGCTCTTTAAAGAAGTAAAATGACTGTTAAACATCGCTTCCTTTCTTTAGTTCTTCCTCTGCTGTTTCCTGTGTGAGCAGCTGTGGGTTGAGTCCGCAGAGCTCACGTATGACGTCTTGTGAGTTTGACGTCATCTGCGATGTTGCTGCTGACTTTCTATCTATGTTTTTGGCATAATTGCTTCATTTCAAAGCGCAGAGGTGCCTTTCGGTGCGTGGAGGTGGGCTCATTAGCTTTTCATCTCTGTGTCTGAGGTACAGCTATTGCCATTAGCCTTGAAGGCTGCATCTTTGCCTCCATATATTCAATTCAATTCAATTCAATTCAATTCAATTCAAAAATACTTTATTAATCCCAGAGGGGGATTGATATAGACAAAACCAAACGTTGGATGCTGATACCTTTTATGTTTGGAATGAATATGCATGAATGGGCAGCCTCAGGTCCTGTTCTGGTGGTCACCTATGAGGCGCAGTTGGGGTTGAGGGTCTCAGATGAGAGAATGTGGGTGGTTGTGTCGCTGTCTGTGAAAATGTTGTCGTGATCCTGCTAAAATATGACTAACTGATGAGAAACGCATCATGGGAGCACAGTAGGGCTGCTCGATTATGGCAAAAATAATAATCACGATTATGGTGACTGAAATTGAGATCACGATTATTTAGGACGATTTTTCAATTTATGTTGATTTTATTTGTTTTTATTCAGTCATAAAACTGCTCAGGGCACAATCAGGACAAAAATAAGAAACAAGATGATCACTAAAATAACTCCTGATTCCCAGTATAAAAAGACCAGTATACTTATAGCTCATAGTTTATGACCCAAGGGCTGTAGACCTTGGTTTAACTCATGTAAGTCTAACCAGTACAGACCCAAATACCAATATCTTGCAAATACTGACAGCAAGATTTGTACAGTGGCATTTATAACAAATACGTGCAAATAAATTGATGTTCACAAAATGTTGCATAACATTTATTGAGTCATGTCAAGGTGCTGTAGGAGAGTACACTAGCACCGTGTCCTCAGAGAGATTAGTTATTATTTATCAGCGTGAGGAACTTATTTCTACCTTATTTATAAACTATTTATTTACAGGCCCATCAGTTAATGTAATAATTGTCCCGACCACAGCTGCACCCCCCACCCCCCAACCCGGTCTCACAGCAATCGGGCAAGCTACACGTGTGTTTAGCGCGCTGCACGCGCACATTTAGCTGTTTTTAGCAGCTCAGGAGTCCGCAGGTGCGGTGTGTGTGTCACTCACTCTGGTTACTCCAACAAGGAGCCGGCTCCGAGAGCTAGCGACCGACACATCACTGCATCATTCCCTTTCCTAATGTCCTGAAGAACGGTCCGGAGTGCAGGCGGAGTGTTTAGCTAACCTGCAGGAAATGTCGACGACAGTTATCCAGAAAGTAGCTAAGGGTTACCAGAGATGTTTCTGAGGTGTTCGCTAGGTACTTTTAAGTTAAAAAGTCAAGAAGGGGGTCTGAAAAGCTGCTAGAAATAGCGTCAAAGTCGCTAAGTTGGCAACACTGTGGAGGAGCGCTTCATTTGCAACTCAGGGCAGCGCAAGCGGGAGGAGCAAATAATCGGCTTGTTATGTTTTTTTATAATCGTTCAAAACTCAGATCGTAATCGTGATTAAAATTCGATTAATTGAGCAGCCCTAGAGCAAAGTGCCTTTGCTGCTATGGTTATGAGTGGATAAAACCTGCTCATTCTGTTCTGTGATCCCTGATCTTTTCCCTCTCTGACAGCCTTTGTAAAGGCAGGACACTTTACTCGGTGGTGAGGGATCCCAAGGTGGTCCTGGATGTTAACAAGACCCGGCAGATCGCACAAGAGATGGTCAAGGTAAAAGACCTGAACGTGGATTCCTCTGAACTCTTCAGCAGTATTCGTCATCGTAATTCAGGACCGTCAAATCCCTCTCTCTCTCTCTCTCTCTCCTCAGGGGATGGGGTACCTCCACGCTAAAGGGATTTTGCACAAAGACATGAAGTCCAAGAATGTGTTTTATGACAACGGCAAAGTCGTCATCACTGACTTTGGACTGTTTACCATATCTGGAGTTCTGCAAGCTGGCAGGTATGTTTGTGGGTAGCACGGTGAAGATGTTGCCATAGGGATGAGAGCACACTGGATAAAGATCCATCCAAACAGGATTTTCTATTTATTTTTAATATAAGAAGTTGCTAAGTTATCAAGCATTTACATAGCAGCAACTGAATGTTAAGTTGATTCATCAGAAGCACGCACAGGCGCTGTTCAGGAACACAAAAGGATTACTCTGCACATCTTATGGCATGCATCTCTGCTGATTCAACCCCTGGTAGTAAAAAAACACACTAGAGTACATTTACCAATGCAGTCCATCAAACATGGACCCCCATCCGTACAGTCTTGGATTCTCCGGTTTCACTTGGTTCACTGAAATTGTTCAACTAGATAAAAACCCTTTTATTGCCAGAGGGCCAACGGTAGCAGAGGAGCCAAGCACCTGGAGGGTTTGTGCTGCATGATGATAATGTCCTGATATTACATTAGACATCATAGAAAATACTGTTCTCAGGAGCTCATTCACGTCTCAACCTGGCTGCCATGATCTCACTTAAAAATAAAAGTAGATATCTTACATAAGAAGTGTGACAAAGGGAATGCTTGGTTCAGTGTCCTCACGTCCGCCTCCTGCTGTACTTCTGAACGGTTAAACTAAAGTAACGTCCTCGTTTATTCAGGGTTTATTCAGGCCCCAGACTGTTACGCCATTTCACTAAGACAACTTTTCTGGTTAAAGTAAGTTTTAGTTGACATTTTTATAGAAACGTGCTGTTGTTAGGAAAGACCGCTCTTATTTTCCACGCTTCTGTAATTCTAGTCTTGTTAGACTAAATTCTTATTCATGAATAAATTAAATGTAGATGAAACATGGTCTGCGTTTCCTTTTTGAAATTCAGAACCACTGCAACTGAGTGGTGGGCGGAGCCTAATCAAGCCAGGTGCCTCGCCGGTTAAGAAAAAGTGCCTTTATCATTCAAATATGCACAATTTCAGCAGTAATCACACACACACACACACACACACACACACACACACACACACACACACACACACACACACACACACACACACACACACACACACATATGTGATGCACCGATATAAAATTTTTGGGCCAATACCAATATCCGATAACCGATATTTGCCGATATCGATATACTGACATTAATGCTTCTAAAATCAGCAGATTTTGTATAGAATTAAAATTATTAAAGCTGAATTGTGTTATTATGTACACACAACACACACATTTACGCTTCTGAGATGATTTCATTCACTGTTCACATGACTAAACGATCACACATCACCCCCCTCACCCTCTGAAAGAGGCAAACAAATGGAGATGAGATGGCAAACATTTTGGTTGTTAATATCGGCCTTGTTTTATTTATCGAACTGATACCGATATTGATGCCAATATATTGTCCATCCCTAATATTTATATATCGGGCTCCACCGATGTCCAAATAAATTATTTTTGACACGATACAAATGGGAAGATGTAAAAATATGTGGAGAAAGCTATAAAGCAGCGCTAATGTTGTATGTATAGTGAGCCATAAAACACTGAGTCCTGAGATGTGCGTGATTTAGGAATGTCTGATGTTGGCATTAAACAGATATAGGTTTGGATGGATCCTTTAAATTGTATATACTGGCATCGATTTTTATTATTTAATGACACAAATTTCACATTTGGTAACAGGCCTAACAAACTGAAGTAGTTGTCATAATTTTCATAGATAATGTTTATAGTTTACGTGTGTGTGATGAGGTATATATGATGTTAGCTACTTAAAACGATTTTGTTTTTTGTTGTTGTTTTTTACTGAGCGGGGACCCTCCACCCACTGGAATGGGTTTATATCGGTATCTGAAATTAAGAATGAGATTAGATTGGTAAAAAACCATATGGATCATCCTCAGCAAAAATAAAAAATGAACTTGAAAGATCATCTATGGAATATTTTGGGTGAACATAAAAAAATGGCAAAAACAATTGCCATGAATTAACCAAAAATGAACTAATTAGTTGCATATGTCATTATAATTATTTTTACATTTCAACCAATGAAAGTTGGTGTCATAGGTGTGTTTAGATTTTAATCTGTGAGTTCACTGATGTGTTTCCAGAGAGGTTTCACAGCTTCCAAACATTTTCTTGGACGTTGATGAAAGATTCGGTCTCTTTAGGTCAATGTAGAGCGGACACAATATGGGATGACTGGTGTGCTCTGCGTGTCATGGCAAATTACAGCAAATATCTTCATTTTGCTAGTGCAGTGTGAGACAGTTTCTAGCATTTTTATCACACCAGTGATTCATCACTTCCATCATGTGTCGTTTCTGTTTGTACTGTCTGTGCTGACAAAAATATCCAGCCTAAAATGAATGTTTCTGCTCATCCGTCATCTCCTTCTGTTTTCCTCTCAATACATCCGTACATCAGCGTTTTAGAGCGAAGACGGCTAAAGATGGTAACTGACAATCTGAGGTCAGGTCACGACTCTAACGCCGTTCAATAGAAACGATAGAAAAGAGTGAATTTATTGCCAAAATCAAATGAAATGCAGACATTTTCATTCTCTGAAACAAGTAAAAGTAGTAATAATAATAATACAAAATAATAATAATAATTTATTATTATTATTATTATTATTATTATTATTATTATTATTAATAATAATAATTTATTAATAATAACAACAATAATTTATTATTATTATTATTTTTGTTAGTATTATTTTTTGTAGTATTAATAATAATAATAACAACAACATCTGTCTGCATTCCTTCCTTCATGGGGTTGTTGTTAGCAGCTCGAGGCTGCCTTGGCGTGAGATTTGGATAACCAGACTTTGTTTGGGTCAGCCAGAGATAATTTTCCTCTCTGCCTTGAAGTCTGTATTGATCATTCAAGTCCTCCAGTGAAGCCAATTCAGGTTCTAATCATCCCCACACCGTCCAATGACTCTCTCCGAGATGACATCCATTTTGCGCACTAATACCGGTAACGCAGC
The DNA here is from genome assembly GCF_043380555.1 of Nothobranchius furzeri. Lineage (NCBI taxonomy): Eukaryota > Metazoa > Chordata > Actinopteri > Cyprinodontiformes > Nothobranchiidae > Nothobranchius > Nothobranchius furzeri. The sequence goes on along the minus strand of NC_091750.1, from coordinate 34,362,318 downwards.
AAGGACATTGTCCAGCTTACGATTCGCCTCGAGTAACGTCCCAGTCTGTGAGGTCACCGCCCGGGCGATGCTTTCTGTGGGTGTGGGTCACACTCCAATCGCTCCCGCCATCCCAAATTTCCAGAAAACCAGATATCCTCCCACTCCAATCAGAAGAAATCCAGTGATCATCAGGCCAAATATCCACGTGTCTTCGACATCCTCAATGGACAACTGAGAGAGGCATACGATCCTCCAGACCTTCCAGGAATCGAGCGCATATCCCGCTGCGTGTGTCTCTTGTGGGCAAGTGGAAGCCACCTCCTCCGTTTTCATCGTAGAAAAAATCTTATCAATTGCATTGAATGACCAATTAATTAAATCCATTTCTAAAAAATAGGGATTTCCAGAATAAATGCAAAGGAGCGCTCTGTAGGCAGACGGGACAAAAAGCCTTGGGAAAAAAGGCAGAAGCGCCTGTGCTCTTCGAGAGCCGGATGAAAAGGCACAACAACGGCTCTCAGGAAGATCAACCTGCCACAAAAACTGCTGGTGTGGTTTCTTCACTGCTCCATAGAGAGCGTCCTGACCAACAGCATCCTGGTGTGGTACAGCAGCAGCTCTGCAGCTGACAGGAAGGCCCTGCACAGGGTAATCAAAACTGCAGAGAATGGACAATGAGTGCACTACAGCGCTTGAACAGAGTCTTGAATATAACATCATAACAGTGTTAATGAAATAAAACTGGCCCTTCTGTTGATCCTCTACCAGGTAGCAGTAAACACGTTTGGCGTTGTGGAAGGTTTCTGATAAAGGTACTAATACTAATGCTCCATCGGGATGCTTTCAGGTCAAATGTTTCTTTCTGAGAAAAATCTGGTCAAACCTAGTAAAAAGTGACCTCAGTTTAAGGTATTTATGTCTACATGGTGCAACGGCCATGGGGATGCAGCATTTGTGCTAGTTAGTTGGGCAGGATTGTAAGTTTGAGCGTTTTCCAAGACCACATTCATCGTGTTAAGAATTTATTAAGACATTACTGACAAAACTGGGTAAAAATGGACACTTTTGTTTCTGCATTAAACAAGTTTCACACCAGAAAACCCAAAACTTGCTTTAGACTGATTTAATGGTTTAAAATCTGGAGTAAATAATCAGTGAACAAGTGGGTGTTCTTACAGACAATTTTGATCGAAATAGTGTTGAAACCACATGGAATAAAGCCCTTAAAACAGTGATGGAGAAAACCTCACAGATGTGTAATGACAGTGCTCCATGATAAAAACAAACCGATGGAGGAGCTTAGCTGCGCTATACCGCAGATCAATACACAAACCCTGGCAAATCTTTGTCCTCATGTTTTGTCTCTGCAGCCGAAGAGAAGACAAACTGAGAATCCCCAACGGCTGGCTGTGTCACCTGGCCCCAGAAATAATCCAGCAGCTTTCTCCGGACACAGAGGAGGACAAGCTTCCTTTCTCCAAACAGTCAGACGTCTTTGCTTTTGGGTGAGTGTCCTCTGAACAGATGTCCTGTTTTTCATGTGTCCCGAAAGTGTCTGAACTTGGATATTAATAGCAAACTGTTGACAAATGCCAAGCGTGCGTGAAGTGAAACAGGACTGGGTGATGTGAAAGGGGCATTTCCTGAAAAACAGTACCCTTTAGTACACAGATAGTAACTGAAGGAGTAATGATATTTGGATGCACCAAAAATAAAACATTAAGAGTTGAGAGAGGACTAAACAAACAAATGTAACACAAAACCAAACGAAAATATCTTCTCCGACCAGCTGAGGCAGTCTACATTCAGGATCAGGATTTGCATCAATAACCTAGAAATCTTTCCACCTGTAATTTGGACTGAAGTATTTTCTATTTAACCAGTTTTGCCAGAAGACCGGATAATTCTGCAGAAGCAGATCGAGTGTAGATTAAGCGCATGCTCCTCTATGGCTTGTTCTTTCAGATATTTAAGCAGGTATTTTATGTAAAACTCACTTTTACAGCCTTTTGTGCTGCCATGTGGGTGAATTGCCTCTATAAACACTCCAAAAGTGACAACACCCACTCTTCTGTTTTCTTTCAGTGTTTGGTTTTAGGACATAAGTGCCTAAAATAAGCCATTTCAAAAAGTACCCATTTGTGATGTCACAAACGGGAGAAGTTGAACTAAGAAATGCCCCTCACATGCCAGTGAACTGGAGCTGGAGGAGCAGCAGCTCTACTCAGAGCCCCTCAAGGAGATCAGAGCTTCTCAGATCATAGCAGCCTGAGCGGGGGATGGGTGGGCATGGCCAGCTCCAGCTTGTTTTCTTAAAGTGACAGAGCCCTGAAATGGCTCATTCTGGAAGGTACTGAAACTGTCCAGAATAAAACTGCTGAGAGGGATTTAGTGCAAAGAGCTTCATGAAAGTGTTTTGTAGTGAACATGCAACTAAGAAAAAGTTATTATTACATGTTCCACTGGAAGTTTTTTGCTGCAAACTGAAGGTGAGGGGAAAAAGTTATAAATAAGTCAGAAAATATGAGAAAGTAAAAAATAAATGTAGCAAAACATCAATCAGACCAAATGCTTCAATTAAAAGTGATTTTTCTATTTAAGGTTTGATTACCTATTATACAGGATGGGATTGTGCCAAAACCACATATTACTAGTAGTCACTGTTACACACACACACACACACACACACACACACACACACACACACGCACGCACGCACGCACACACACACACACATGATATGAAATACGTCTCCCCTACCTCCTTCTTTGATGCCCCGTTTTAAATGTGTCCTAAGTTGATTAAAGGCCTCTTTGGCTCCAGGTCCTCCTCCACAGCCATTACCACTGCTTCCTTTGTGGAGGTTGACCCCGCTCTGTTGACTAACACAGCTGCATTTTCAGATGGTTCCCCTGTATGGAGGTTCTGTTGATATTGTTCTAAAGGGACGAGAACTGCAGCGCTGTTGCACAATGTCCCGCTGCTCTGTTGGCCTTCGTATCGCCTAGAGGTGACCCCCTTGGCCGTTATGCATATTCATCGACGATCAGACGTCAGTTTCCCCCTTAACTCCTGGCAAAAAGCTATTTTTATTCGACTCGAGCGTGGCATGCAGGAGCGGAATGGAAACGGCTCATTTGCACAAAGGAAGGCGGTGTAAACTACTCCAACATGACCAAAGTGAAAAAATCTGTAATTTATGAATGAAAAATGTTAGATGCTGAGGAGAATAATATTGAAAAACACATTTATGTTTTTGAATAAGTCCCAGCTGCACAAAAAGCAGCATTTAAAGTGGTTTTATGGTCGCCTGCTGGTGTTTGGTTCGTGTTTTAAGAACAATGATGACAAGACGGTTCAAAGCGATGACCCACTCCGCTCTTGTCTTTGCAGAACCATCTGGTACGAGTTACACGCACGTGAGTGGCCTTATAAGAATCAGCCAGCAGAGGTGATCATATGGCAGATCGGCAGCGGCATGAAGCCCAACCTCGCCCAAACCGGCATGGGGAAGGAGATACTGGTAGGAATCACACCTCTTCCCTCAGCGGCGATATTTAATAAGCCGCTGATTTCTGCGCTCATTCAGTTCTCACACTTTATTTAAAATTAAAACGAAAGCTTTGCTATATAAAGATAATAGGCTGCCTGGAATCAAATTATATTAACGGCCATGAAAAAGGTTTTGATGTCAAAACTTCTTTGAAGGGACAATTAAAATCATTATTATTTAATTTAGCATAAATTCCCTTCAGTAACCCTGCTGATAAAAATCTGTAGCAAGATACTCGCGACCGTTTAATTAAACATAAATGAAGCGGACAAAGTTCTGCTCAGGGCTGTAAAATCTTGCTGTAGAAAGAAAAACGTCTGATTTTCACCAACATGTTTACTTGCAAGATTTTAATCAGCATCTTTAAACGGCTTTGATCATTTTTACTATGTCAATCTTCCACAATCTAGAAATATTGTAAAGTTTCCATAGATACTAAGATTTCTCTCCAAATCTAACAGATGGTGTGAAATTATAAGCCAACTCTAATTTTCTGGTTACTCCGTTTTTAGCCTAAAACTACTTCACTGAGCGTGTTAGAGTCACAGAGTAAACAGCTCTGATCATAGTATGCTGGTAAAAACACACCCATGAGGTGCAGAAGGTCAGAGCAATTAGCACTCAGAAAAATCTGATTGCATCTTCCAAACTAAAGAAAAAGAAAGAAAAATAAATGCATTTCTTAGAATGAGCTGCAGGTCTTAAAGGATAGAGAACAAAGTCACCTCCAGTATCGAAAACCCGGTCTGAAGCTTGCTGAATGAAGTAGAATGTGAGCCATCTTGTTTAAACGAGTGAAAGCACGTTATGAGTGTTTGGTGTCTGTGTTTTCCAGGACATTCTTCTGACGTGCTGGGCGTACAAGCAGGAGGAGCGGCCCACCTTCTCCAAGCTCGTAGATTTACTGGAAAAGTTGCCAAAACGGAACCGCCGCCTTTCCCACCCCGGCCACTTCTGGAAGTCAGCTGAGTATGTCAAATGAGTTAGGGCCTAAAACAACCATCCGCCGCCGTAAACAGCAGCCGCCATAACTCCACACAAATTACCCGCCTCCTTAAAGAATGCACTGAACCCAAAAGCCAGCTGAGTGGCGAGACCTGCCCGCGCTGCGCGTGTTTATAGAAGTCGACTGCTTCTCCAGGCAGTCGGGACTCATGTTTTATTTTGATATGATTTTAAACTCGCTGTAAATCTCATTTCTTCTTTCTTTCTTTTGGTCTTTGATGAAGGACATTTCCTCTTCATTATGATTTATTTGTTACTTAGATGTACCTCGCTTGTAACTTTCAACAATCACATCATCCTGAAGAAAGAACACAAGGTGGACGATTTCCATCGTCTTGCTCCTTTTGTTTTGAGTGAATGTAACTGTCGCACATCACAGCACGGTCTCATCATTCCTCATGTCTGTCGGTTGTGTAGACACCTTCTGTCCCCTCCTCATTCCTCATGTATGATTGCTCACC